>NW_015666578.1:1195348-1201852 GCF_001515625.1 Sinocyclocheilus rhinocerous
ACAATATATATATATATATATATATATATATATATATTGTAAATGAATCTTAATCAAAAATTTGTATTTTCCCAAAGTCAAAAAGATTCATATAAAGAAAAATTTTTTTTTATGTAATGCAGTAATGGTAACTGATTATATAACTCCTAAAGTGGTTGATTGCAGTTGTAGCTGCCGTGTGTTAATGGTGTGTGTGTGTGTGTGTGTGTGGTTCAGATGAAGTGCTGTAAATACTGGCCTGATGACAGTGAGCTCTATGGAGACATTAAAATCACTCTGCTGAAAACAGAAACGCTGGCAGAACAGTTGTTAGTACTGTAACATCATAGGATCTCTTTCAAAGAGACGTTCAGAATATTTCTATTTATTTATTGTCTTGACCCAAATTATCACAGTTTTAATGTAGTATAACTGTTTTATGTGGTAACTGTAGCAATTATGATATTTTCGTGGAATCTAGTTACTACATGGTAATTATTCATTAATATAATATTTTGCAACTGATATTAAGATTAGCATTCCTCAGCATACAGTCATGCACTGCATAAAAAACTAAATAAACCTAATAAATATTACATATTTTAAAAAGATGTCGCAAAAAACATTGAGGTCTTTCATATATATATATATATATATATATATAGTAAATGAATCTTAATCAAAAATTTGTATTTTCCCAAAGTCAAAAAGATTCATATAAAGAAAAATTTTTTTTTATGTAATGCAGTAATGGTAACTGATTATATAACTCCTAAAGTGGTTGATTGCAGTTGTAGCTGCCGTGTGTTAATGGTGTGTGTGTGTGTGTGTGTGTGGTTCAGATGAAGTGCTGTAAATACTGGCCTGATGACAGTGAGCTCTATGGAGACATTAAAATCACTCTGCTGAAAACAGAAACGCTGGCAGAATACACCGTACGCACTTTTGCCATGGAGCGGGTAAGACTGTAGAGATGTTTGTTAATGGTTTGCTATGACTTTATGTTATCAAATCTAAATTAGTTAATGGAGCTATTGTCCATGTGTTATTTTGATAAAATGAAGATATCATTGAAAAAAATATATAAATAATAAGTAAGAATTTTTTTTTGTAAGCACATTCTAATGAATAAACGTTGTTTATTTGTCCTCTATCAGCGGGGTTACCCAGCTAAACATGAAGTCTGCCAGTTCCACTTTACGAACTGGCCAGAACACGATGTCCCGTATCATGCCACAGGACTGCTGGCCTTCCTCCGGCGGGTCAAAGCCTCCACGCCGCCCGACGCTGGCCCAGTGGTGGTCCACTGCAGGTAATCAAGCACTACTTCCTGCTTTTGCACCATTTTTATGTTAAATCAGGTAAGTGAAAATATCCCACTAGTGATAACCCTTGGAGAACAATAGATTTGATACAGATTCCAGTTGATATTTCTTATTAGTGTATTAATGAAATAAAGCAGTAGAATTCAGTGTCAGAGTTTAAATTAAAACAGCGCTGAAAAATACCAACCACTCCAGCCGTTAGTTAAGGAGATGTGAATGTCTTAAGCTATTTGTGTGCCTCCACTTCACCTTTGAAAAATGTCTTAAGGCAGTATCAGTGCTTTTGGATCTCAAATATGAAAGCATGCTTTTGCTTTTGATGAACTGCAGATATTTAATAGTTTCCATGCATCTGCTGCCCATTATAAAGAGAAAAATGCTCACACCTGCAGTTCACCAGTCCAAGGACGTGTTTCTGCCCCACAATCTCACTTATTCACGGGAAAGACATTTATGTATCAGATAAAACTGCATTGGACAGAAAACCAATTCAGTGAATCTTCCCTGAACACTGATGAAACGTTCACATGAGCATCACGTGTGATAGTCCTCCTCAAGCCGCAGATTCATCAGTCATGTTTGCAGAGGTTTTAGTCCCTAAAAACTCACCGGTCCACATTTATCCTGAAAATGTAACCAATTTCAAGTCAACGTGTTACAAGTGATGTAATGTGTTCCTCAGTTTATCTCTCCATTTTATGTGCTTTAACATTATGGCTTTATCTTTTAATTAAACTGCAGCAGTGTTTCATTCAAGATTGCCTCGGATATTTCATTTTTTTTATTATTTGAAAGCATACTTCATTAGTATGCCTCACTGTCATGATGGCCAATTCAACCCACATTACATTTTCCCATTGGCATCTGCACAAAGCACCATCATGTTTTTAAACATTACCTTAACAGTGATACCACTGAATTCTCTCAAGCACATTAAAATACGTTTTAAATACTATGATGTATTCATATGATAAACATTCAGAAAAAGTTTGTGCGTATACATGGGTGTTTATATATAATTATACCGAGTTTGAAATGAACTTTTTCACTCAAGACCCAGACTAGATACTAATTGTTTAAGTGTCCTTATATTTTACTTTTTTCTAGTCAAATATAATAAACCAGATTATCAAAATTACTGCTTAGATTTAAATGTATTTCTTAATAAATCAGATTCTCAATCTGAATCAATGAATGGCTTTCAGTTTTACAATAGTCAATCGCTTTTGCGTACTGTAACATAAAAATAAAATGAAAAATGGAATGAAATGCTCCGTGACTTCAGACATCTATAAACGATCCTGTACTCACGCTCTCAAGTTAAAGCCGGCAGTCCAAAACAGTGAATCTAATCACTAGTCTACAGGCAAAAAGTTCACTTCAAGAATACAAAAAGTGCTGTACGTACACTCATAGAAAACAATGTGTTTGATTAGACGCAGCGCTTCTGTGACCCTCTTTATGCATTGTTTTGCTAGTGCTGAAGGAACCTGGTTGGAAGACATAATTTATCAATAATAACCCACCAAACTGGCCTTTGACATTTTTTACTGGCTGGTTGGCAGGTGTTCATTGCAGTATATCAAGGTAACAGTACCGTGGTACAGCATGTCGATTCTGAACTCAGGCTCATCTACTCTAGTTCAAGCTTCGAGATGACTCAGGTTGGGAGCCGGGTTAATTGACTGTGGCAGTAGCAGGCCATTGTAGACACTCCTTGAATGTTCTGCTTGAAAGAGCTGTGGTAGTTTCATCCAACCCTGCACGGATATTCAGGAATTGACTGAACTCAATTTGTGAAGTGCCTCTACTTAAAACAGCCCATTTACTAGTGTATACAAAGAGCTACATTAGAACGGTGGCATTTTTTAACTCATCACATTAAAAAAATCTGTTCGTTTACTCACTCTCATTTCATTCTAGACCCATATGATTAGCTCAACAGTACACTGTGCGATCGTTCCTTGTTATTCGTCTGTCTGCAGTATGGGCGCTGGCCGAACCGGCTGTTACATCGTATTGGACGTGATGCTGGATATGGCGGAGTGTGAGGGTGTGGTGGACATTTATAACTGTGTGAAGACGCTCTGCTCGCGACGTATCAACATGATCCAGACTGAGGTAAGAAAACTAGTCAGCTAGTCATCCAACTAAACTAGGTTGACTATTTTATGTAGATTTTTTTTATTATTTTTTTTTTTCCACACAAGCTACTTTGGTGCTTACCCCAGTTCATTTGATGACAGAGTTTGGTTCGTCCGGATGTTGTGAACACTGTTTCCAAAACATCCATCAAATCCCGATGGAAAAAAAAACAAATCAAGTCCCACATTTTTTCTCTGTGAACATTGTGTTCCACTTGGAAATACAAAAGTACAATGGTTTGCGAATGACAATTCATGTTGTTTTTAAATGGTAATGTCTCTAATACAAGTGCAGTAGGAGGTAGAATGCTACATTTTATGAAATATTTCATGCCAACTTCCAGTTTTAATTTTGCCTTGCTTTCAAATTCTGTATATTCTGTAAAGAAACACGTAGAATGACTAGAATTAAAGTTTGTTAAAACAGATTTAGAAACATTAAAATGTGTTTTGTATAAAAATGTGTTACTTTTGAATAATTAATATATATTATTGTTTCCCCTTAAATTTGTTATGTAACTCATACAGTCAGTCTGCAGAGAATGAGTTGGTGAACTGCATGTTAATAAACTGATGGACGAAGCTTTGAATATTTTTCCATTCAAGTAAACCCTCACGGGGCTGGACAACAAAGAAGAAACCATAATTCAATGTATAATCACTGTTCGCCTAATATCACAAGAACATGTTCAAGACAAAAGCAAGGCCATGAAACCCGTCTTGCCTTGCTGTCTAGACTGCTTTATAATGCATTTGAAATCTCTGCCCTCACTGTTACACACTGCTGCTTATGATATATGAATTGAGGACAGCAAGATGAAGGCCGGTCTAGTGTACTCCCTTAACAGAGACATAACACAGACGGCTAATGCCTGACCTTTAACCCTCTGATATACTAATAGAGAGAAAGAGTAGACCAGAATCAAATGATAAGTCTTCAGAAATTAGTAATGATCAAATTAAGGTCATTAATGTCTATAATGCTTGTTTGATAAGGCAATCATACGGTGGCCGAGAAGTGCAAAACAAATCACAATTCTGAAAACAAAATAACAAATTACAAACGCAAATGCAAGTCTATAAAACAAAATAACAAGTCAGAAAACACAACAACAATTCAGAAAACATCATAAGTCAGAAAACACAACGACAAATCAGACAAACCCTATACCTACCTCTTCCGGTTTGTCTGATTTGTCAATGTGTTTTCTGACTTGTAAATTTGTTTTCGGATTTGTCGTTGTGTTTTCTGACTTGTTATTTTGTTTTCGAATTTGTCATTGTGTTTTCTGACTTGTTATAATGTTTTCTGAATTGTTGTTGTGCTTTTTGAATTGTTATTTTGTTTTTTAGACTTGCATTTTCGTTTGTAAATTGTTATTTTGTTTTCAGAATTGTGATTTGTTTTGCACTTCTCGGTCACCGTACAATCATCACTATTTCTATTGCTTATATTTACGGTTATAGATTTTTCTAAATACCTAACTTAATTAAACTTCATCATGCAATTCATCCTGAACAACACCTCAAATCATGTGAGTTGGTGAGGAGAGATATTGGATTGATTTTAGAGAGAGGAGAAGTTGGATTAACGATTGTCAAAGATCTGATGAAACAAAATGGGCAAAGAAATCTCATCTTACATTGACGTGGGACCCGAGTCATATCTAGAGACCAGCATATGACCAGAATAGGCTTGGAGTTGATTCTTTGACTCACTGGACTCGTTGTGTCTCTACCTAAAAAACATATCTGTACATAGAAATCCACTGCTGTTTCCAGTTGCAGTGAACACTAGTGGCAGTAAAACATGTTAAAACACTTTTGCCGTAGTGCAGACTAAAACTTTTTGATATTTGCATCATGCAATCATATCCATATACATGCCTTTTCTGATGAAGTAAACTTGCTCAGTAGCCCACCCGGTACAGCATTGAGCTCTTTGTGGGAGACTTGTATGTCATGGTAGCTTCAGGCAGTGCATTTTTATATCATGTTTGCTGATATAAAAATTGGTTAGGTTTTGGGTTGGGTGTACTTGGTACATCTTTTACAAACATGAGCATTGACCCTTAGCGCCACTCGCCAAACATTTCATTGGTGAACTGCTGCCATATGTAGAACAATCAACATATTGAAGTGTTGCCAGATTTCACTTTGAAAGGAACTCTAAACACTTTAACGACCACATTACTACACTCTGGCAAGCATCCAGAAAACCACAGCACCATGGCAGCTTGTTTGCATGGGCAAGCATCACTCACATTTTCTTCAGAAAATATCTGTAATTATCACTAGTGATAACTATTGTCATATACCACCAATTTCTTGAGTCTGAAGTAATTCTGCTGATGGCTATTTGTAGATGAGTGCAAACGTGTTTTACATCTTTACGTGGGGATATAGATTTGATTGACGTTGACATTTCCCTCCTACAGCGCTAAATTAAATTAATATTTGCACCCTTGATTAATCTCTCTGACATTTTGTCACATTGTTTTTAATTAAAGCCAGACAAAAGCAAAAAAAAAAAAAATGAACAGTGCATTGTGCATGTTTTGACATGGCCTCATTTCTTTGAAGCAGTTTTCTGTCCTGAGGTGTCAATTTCTCTTTCAGGAGCAGTATATATTCATCCACGATGCCATACTAGAGGCCTGTCTGTGCGGAGAGACCGCCATCCCCATCAGCGGGTTTGCGCTCACCTTTAAGGACATGTTGAGTGTGGATTCTCAGACCAACACCTCCCAACTGCGTGAAGAGTTTCAGGTGAGCCAGAGTTAGGAGTGAATGAGCTGAGGACAAAAAGACTCATACAAGACTAACGTCTCGGTTACGTATGTAACCCTCGTTCCCTGAAGGAGGGCGATTATTGCCTGCTGATCACAGCGTGAGTATAAGTAGGCAGCAGATGCAACGCATATTCAGGTTTTCGCGGTTTTCGCTGGCCGGTGACCCGGCCGCTCAGCGGTGGTACAGGAGCTGTGGCGACGGGACGTGACGTCTCCGTTCCCTCCTTCAGGGAACGAGGGTTACATACGTAACCGAGACGTTCC
>NW_015666578.1:1202607-1207063 GCF_001515625.1 Sinocyclocheilus rhinocerous
GCGTTATGCAAATCTTCCCACATCGTGACGTAGACATGCGGAGCCATTTTAGGTAGGCGTGGTTGACTCTTAACTTTTATAAAGAATATCTCTTTGGATTTTAGACTTTAGTCTTTGCATCTTCATAGATCTTCTTTGTGCACCAAGAGCTTGTAACACTCCAAAGAGAAAGAAAAAATTGAAATCGCATCATATGACCCCTTTAAGTGTTTGTTTCTAAATGTGACATTTTAATCAAACATCTGTCGAATGCGTATAGGATGTAGGCCTACATAATTTTTTTTTTCAGTATCATGTATCTGAAGAAGTAATGATATATATACTGTATGCGTGCAGCGTGTATGTATGATAGGAATTGTAATACTGCAACTTTAAACAACAACATGAAATTTTCATCCCTCGCAGGACTAACATTTTCACTCATATTCAAAGCTTAAAATTCTCAAAAAGGCACTGGTATATTTTATGTCAAGTTTCGCTCACTACAATATAATACAAATTCTGGATTAAATAATGTATCAAATAAGAAACACAATTTGAAGTTAAAAACTTGATTTGAAGTTAAAAACCTTTGTCAGTCCACTGCTGTTAGGCCTACTTTCATAATATAGAATTTTACTTGTGTCATTTGTTTCAGTGTTTGTTCCCATAAATGTTCCAGAAAAATAAAAGGGGACCATCTGACTCTTCACAGTGTTGTCTTGAATTCACACACAGATTTATTTAAGTAGCCTGTGTTTTTCGTCTAAGTATGTAATCGTATCACCCCGACCAAACTTTTCATTATTTTAAGCTCCCTCAGGGACCAAACAGTTGAGACGTTCATATTTCTACAGTATCTCAATGTTTTAGCACACTTTGAATCCTCAGTCTTTCGCTGACAGACCTGAGACGTGAGCTAACGAACAGAGCTGACATCCAATCAGAAAGCAGTCTGCTGAAAACGCAACAATACGTAATTAACGCGGAAGCGGATGTGCTTCAATCCATCCTGCACACCAACGAGTCGACAGCGTGCAGCTATCGGTATTTGTAGCAAACACTGTGAAAACAGTTGTGAACTTGCGTGTGTGAGACACATTTCACTGTGTTATGATGGAGCTGCTGACAGATGCACTGTATTGGATCGGTGCTGTCACTGTGTCCTGGGTTTCGGTGAGCACTCTGTGCTGTCTGCTCAGCGGGATTCGCGTGTGGATTGTGGGCAATGGAAATTTGATGCGGGCGACCAAACTCGGGAAATGGGCAGGTTGGTACACACTGCAATGACAGATGCCGCGAACACTTTCATTATTATCAGGCAAGCCGCTTTAACAATCAGCCATCAGTTACTGTGTGTCATTATTGTAACGTGATGGTCGTATGATGTTTCATTGTGAAGCACTTCATACAACATGTATCAAAATGAGGGCTGGAGCTTAACTTTTTTTTTTCTTTTTCTGTTTTGCTACTTTTTATAGTATACTGACTTCCACTGAGACCGTCTAATCCGCTTGACGGATCCACCTTGCCATAATATTGTTTCCGGGTCCTCTGCTGCTTTGGTTGAAGATCTCGTTGCTTCAATGCAGTGCTGTGTCCCTTGTTTAAATAGAGCTTGAATGGAGGGACTAGAACCAAGTATTAAGATGTTTGATTTGCCCTCTAGGAACCACTTGTCTAATAGAATAATTGCAGTACAGAAATACTGACATAAATGCAATCTTTAATGAGTTGTTAGTTACTTTACAGTAATGTTAGGCTACTTTATGAATAAATATTGAGTGGTTAAAAAACAACACAAAAAATGAAATTAAAATTGAAACTTTGTGTCAGTTCATTTTTAGTGTATATCTGGTTAAACCAGACCATGAATTTGCATTTTCAAATTTTGGTCACTGTTTAGTTTGGGGATCAATTCTCACTATTAACCACCAACTATGACTTTTGCCTCAACAAACTCATAATTTCCTGCTTATTAATAGTTAGTAAGGTGGTTTTTAAGTTTAGATATTGGGTATGGATCTAAAATATGGTCACAATAAACAGCCAATGTGTCAGTAATATGCATTCTAAAAAGCAACTAGTTAATAGTGAGAATTGGTACCTAAACTAAAGTGTTACACAATTTATATATATATATATATATATATATATATTAGAATGTAATTTATTCCTGTGATTAAAGCTAAATTCCCAGCATCATTACTCCAGTCTTCAGTGTCACATGATCTTTCATAAATCATTCTAATATGCATGTTATCAATGCTGGAAACAGTTGTGCTCCTTCATATTTTTGTGGAAACCATGATGCACAACGATTCAAACGTTTGGGGTGAGAAATTAATACTTTCATTCAACAAGGATGCAATAAATTGGTCAAAAATTACAGTAAAGACATTTATAATGTCACAAAAGTGTTTTCATTTGAAATAAATGCTGTTATTTTGAACTTTCTATTCATCAAAGAATCCTGAAAAAATATCATGGTTTCCACAAAAATATTAAGCAGCAAAAACGGATAGAAAACTAATATTTGAGCAGCGAATCAGCATATTATAATTATTTCTGAAGGATCATGTGCCACAGATGCTGAAAATTCAGCTTTGATCACAGGAATAAAATGCATTTGAAAATATATTCAAATTGATCACAGGAATAAAATGCATTTGAAAATATATTCAAATAGAAACCAGCTATTTTAAATTGTATCAATATTTCACATTGTTGCTATTTTTACTGTATTTTTAATCAAATGGTCAACTAGAGAAGTCAACTATGTGTAAATATAATTGCAATAGCTGCATGAGTTCCAGGGTCATTTTATTCACATGATTCTCACAAAACTGACCCTAGAACTCTCAAACGATGAATAGAGTCACTGATCACATTTTTACAAATTCACTCTTATTCTGTTTTGCCATAATTATAAGAATGTATCCTTTTTGTGACCCATGAGCTGAGACAACCATCATCATGCCTATTTCATATTAATTCTTTAGCAAGTTAATATCCAACAATATCACTGCTGATTACAGTCTAATTACAGCCCAATTTAATGTTGTGGACTCTGCTAATGCAGTGCGGATGTGACTTGTTCAAGTACATTGACTGCATCCCATTGCTTAGAGCCAGGAAGAGACTGTGTGCTGAGATTGGTCCAAGTGGGAGGTACTGCTGAAACACACTGACAGATTAAACCAGTGATCTCAGCACTCAAGACATAGTATATGAAAACTTCTGGCCATATAAGGAGACCAAACATAATATATGCATAATCGTTTCAGAGAAAAATGAGCTGAAATTGTGTGATGCATGGTGTGTAATTGGAGTTGTCTTTAGGAAAATTAGGAGCACTGATTGAAGCCAGAGATTAAAACCTCATGCATTTTAATTATTTTTTTCTTTCTTTTTACAATGAGCTGAAAGAGAACACTGTAAAAAGTGGTAATCTGTAGTTGTTACTAGTGTTGTTTTTGGCGGCCTGTTTTAATTTTAGTTTTAGTCTAGTCTTTGTGTGAAACTGTCCTTTTAGTTTTTATTAGTTTTAGTCACGTTCATACTCTTTTTAGTCTAGTCAAGTTTTAGTCAACTAAAAGTCTGAGCATTTTAGTCTAGTTTTAGTCGACGAAAACTGATGACATTTAGTCTAGTTTTAGTCAATGAAAATTGTATTTTAGTTATCTTATTATATTATTGTTACCTTATAGACTCAAGAATACATCCATTCCAGACTAATTTTCGTTGACGAAAGCAACACTAGTTGTTACTCTGAAGAGCTATTTTTACCTGATTTAACCCATTGAAATTATTTTTATTAGTATTAATGAATGTATTTAGGTTTATTCAGTGATGTAAAATAATATTTTGGCTTGAATAAAACCAGTTAATTAAGAAAACAAACAAAACAATGCCACAGACTAAAGAAGGGGTCCAAGTCATGTAGAGAACTGTTGTTATTTTTAATTAAAACTATTAAAAAAGGATTTAATGTAATAAAGATTAAATAAAATATAAATATAAATAGGATATCAGATGAAAAAAAAATCACATATGCTTCATTGGCAATTAACTGAAATAAAATGTTTAATTAAAATAAATAAATAAATAATATATGAGCAATATCACATGAGTAGCAGTGTGATATGGTTGTATATCGGCACAGCTGTGATTCAGTAATTCACAGCGTGCTGATATACAGCCATATCGCACTGCTACTCGTGTAATATTGCATTTATATAACAGTTCGAAGGTACATGTGTGTGGATACAAAAGAAACAACAATAGAGTGTCTTTAAAAACCCTCTTTTGTACGGAACTACTTCCTTCCACCACAGATTCAAATCTCAGTTTAAAAGCTGATCTCAAGCCTCAAATACAAAAAAGTTACTTAGAACTTTAGTAACGAAGGAACGTTGAGTTGCTTCATTGAAAGCTTATTGTATCACTGTATTAAAGGTTCACTGTATTATATAAA
>NW_015666578.1:1207181-1214182 GCF_001515625.1 Sinocyclocheilus rhinocerous
AAGTTATGTTGCTTGTGGTTCTCCCCCTCAAAAACCTTTTCACATGAACACAAAAGACACAACCAATGTATACATTGGCACATTTTTATTCATTCATGTACTACACAGAACAACTGTAAAAAAAAAAAAAAAATTATTCCGCCTCATCATCCCGTCTTTGTTCTGGGTCAGGCCAGAGAATCTCGTCCACATCACAGGCTATATTGGCCCTGGCCAGGCAGTGGGGGTAAAATCCTCTTGTATGCCTGCAAAAGCCTGGTTATAGTGTTTTAGCAATCGAGAAAAACTGTAAAAGCTCACTGTATTATATGTAGAGTATTATGAGAGAGAGATGGACTGAGCGAGTGTGATTACCTGCATCTCATTCAGCATTTATTATACAGCTCAATCTCATATTCACAATAAAACATTAGTTTGAATGTCCACTGAGGACATCTTTGTCGTACTGTCCTTTCATCTGTTAAGAGTGATTTCCGATGACAGCGCTGCTCACTGCATTCGTTGGCAGCGACTTACGAGGTGTTGTTGAAAAAAAAAGAAGAAAAAATTAGCTTCCTTGTTTACAACCCTGTTTCAGTCTCTTTCAATATAAAAATATTTACTGCTGACTGTCGCCATCTAATGGCAGAACAATGTAACTAAAATCACCATCACAAACACACACTCACCGTTTCTCAATACTAAATAATATCATTAAATACTACTATTATTATTTAAAATATTATTTATTGAATAATAATATTTAATAAACAACAACAATAGGCATCATAAAAGTTTGCTAGGCAATTCAGTCAAAAGAAAGAAGGCAGCGCTCTGATATACAGCATCAAAATTACATAAAATATAACGTGATGAGATGATGCTCTCAGACAAAACTATTTGCTCTGGAACAAATAATCGATTAATGAGACCAAAGACTACCCGATTTACCCAAAACAAATTATATCTAATGTTTAACCACTATAGAGACATCAGAGCCAGCGGTAAATTCCAGAAGATAAATCACTGCCCTGAAGCACAGTTCAAGAGGGCACAAATGGCAGCATAAACTGCTATACTGTGATGGTACACAATACTTCATACAGTATCAAAACTCATACCTGAACATATTCCACTCGTTGGTCTTTCACTCTGTCAGAGTTTCGTTCGAAAGGGACGCGGTACGCCTGTTTCATCCGGAACCGGTGCTTTCGGAGGATACGATCAATTGTGGAGAGGCTGATGGCATTTATCCCTCGAAAATGATGATTATCCTCAATCACTCTGCTTTGAATCTCTCGCAGGCGGATTACATTATTGGCAATGACCATGTTTACAAGCTCCCTCTCTTGCTCCTCTGACAAAAGCCTTAGCCTGCCTCCACCAGGTGGTCGTCTCTGTGTCCAACAAAAATATAAGCACTCATTACTGTAACTGTCACACATCCTTTTTACAGGAAAAAATGGAAACATACTGAAACTCTATCTGTATGCGAGGCAATTTGATGCATTTCTTTATTACAGTAGCATAGTGCAACAGTGTATGCACTCTAAAGTTACTGTACAGAGCAGTCTTACTGTAAGTACACCTACCTGTTTTCCTCCCTGAAGGTTCTGATGATGGAGGCGACGGTGAAGCAACTCAAATTTGGCTGTACTCGTTGCCCAGCCTCCCTCATAGTCATACCATGCACAAGGACATGGTCAACTAAAGTGGCTCAAATTTCATCTGAGTCTGCTTGTCTCCTTGCCCTTTTCTCCCTCCTCCTCCTCCTCCTTCACCACGTCCTCTCCCTCCTCCTTCACCACGTCCTCTTCCTCTCCCTCCTCCTCCTCTTCCTCCTATCCCTCCTCCTCATCCTATTCCTCTTCCTCCTATTCCTCCTCTCCCTCCTCTGCCTCCTCTCCCTCCTCTTCCTCTTCCTCTTCTACCTATTCCTTCATTTCTCTGTGGATCCATTGTTCCAAAGCTCAGTGAACTGATTCGGGCCCTTTTATCTATTTATTGAAGGATCTGATTGATGTGTGTTCAATTTTGACTCTTAGTGTTTCCACCTGGGTAATTGTTTGCTAATTGAGTTGAAGCTGTGCTGACTTGAGTGAACAGTATTGAATGCTAGTGCTTTCTAAATGACCACATGGTGTAAGCACTGAGAAATGTAGGGATTTGTGTGTAGAGTTTTGCAGTAACAGTTCACCAAATCTGACTCATGTGTTAAAGCAGGGGAATAGTGTTTATAGTTCAGCAAAATGGGTGTGCTTTTTGAAAAATGGCGTTATGGTTTTGAAATTTTAGTTCAAAAGCCTGGTTATAGTGTTTTAGCAATCGAGAAAAACTGTAAAAGCTCACTGTATTATATGTAGAGTATTATGAGAGAGAGATGGACTGAGCGAGTGTGATTACCTGCATCTCATTCAGCATTTATTATACAGCTCAATCTCATATTCACAATAAAACATTAGTTTGAATGTCCACTGAGGACATCTTTGTCTTACTGTCCTTTCATCTGTTAAGAGTGATTTCCGATGACAGCGCTGCTCACTGCATTCGTTGGCAGCGACTTACGAGGTGTTGTTGAAAAAAAAAGAAGAAAAAATTAGCTTCCTTGTTTACAACCCTGTTTCAGTCTCTTTCAATATAAAAATATTTACTGCTGACTGTCGCCATCTAATGGCAGAACAATGTAACTAAAATCACCATCACAAACACACACTCACCGTTTCTCAATACTAAATAATATCATTAAATACTACTATTATTATTTAAAATATTATTTATTGAATAATAATATTTAATAAACAACAACAATAGGCATCATAAAAGTTTGCTAGGCAATTCAGTCAAAAGTACAAAGGCAGCGCTCTGATATACAGCATCAAAATTACATAAAATATAACGTGATGAGATGATGCTCTCAGACAAAACTATTTGCTCTGGAACAAATAATCGATTAATGAGACCAAAGACTACCCGATTTACCCAAAACAAATTATATCTAATGTTTAACCACTATAGAGACATCAGAGCTAGCGGCAAATTCCAGAAGATCTGGCCGAGGTGAGGCTGCTCTTGGCGGGTTCATGTGCGCTGAAGACTACCCGATTTACCCAAAACAAATTATATCTAATGTTTAACCACTATAGAGACATCAGAGCTAGCGGCAAATTCCAGAAGATCTGGCCGAGGTGAGGCTGCTCTTGGCGGGTTCATGTGCGCTGAATGGCTACTGACGCCCTGGAGCTCACATCTCTGAAAAGACTGAAGCAAATTTTCAAATAGACGTTATCTTTATTAACAAACCGAATATTCGAAGTGTAAACAAGTACATTCTCACCTAAAAACCTAAAACTACATTCTGTGACACAAAACAGTGTTATTTATAAAATTATAGTGGAATTAGGCGTCCGTCATGACACTCGCAGTGAGAAATACTGCAAGCGGAGTGATACAAACGGTGAAATGGTTGGATTTATGTTATCACTAGAATATCACACTCCTCTCAGCCAATCAGATTTGAGGACCAGAAAGAACTGTTGTATATATATATATATATATATATAAACACAACAAATATATATATATATATATAGCTAAAAAGAAAGACAAAAGCATATAACATAACTAGAGTATAAAAATAGTATATACTATAATACTATATATTATATAATACTATAATAATAATATAAATAGTACTAAAATAACACTAATGTAGAGACCAGAGTATCATAGAGGCTTGGCTTTGTGTGAACTGTATTAATTTTATGATATTTTCATTGGGGCTTTATGCAAATCATGTCATTTTGTTTCATCCAGGTTAAGTGTACCTGAATACTAACTCACAGCTCAAAATGTGATGAAGTCAACCAGCTGTGAAGTCTATGTTCGTTCATTTATAAAGGGTTTAATGAGGAGTTCCCTCAACCTTACAGTCCCACTCGCGTGTGTGTTTTTAACATTAAGCTATTAATGGCTTCATGTCTGCTGCTCTGAGACTGTGTACCTGTCCCTGTCCTCCTCAAAGCCAATGTAATCGTAATAATAATAATTGTAATGTCCCATTTGTGCTGTCAGAACCAATCGGGATTGAAGCACTTTACCCATTAAGTGTAATAATCTGCATAATTCTCAGTCTGATTCATTCACCTCAAGGCTCATAGCAGAAGTATTCGTATGTGACCAGTGTGCATTTATTTTCAGCCATTAAGCTCTGTAGACATTATTTGCCTTAGACAAAATCATCAACTTCAAAGGCAAATCTCTGCATCTATCTACAGTTGAAATCATACGTTTACATACATCTTACAGAATCTGCAAAATGGTAATAATTAAAAAAGAGTTTTATTTAATTGTTGCTGTGTTTATTACTGCCCTGAATAAGCTATTTCACACAACAGATGTTTACATACAGTGTGCAAGACAAAATGATAATAATACAATAATAAAATAATCATAATAATGAATTTCCGGTAACACTTTAGTTTAGGGACCAATTCACACTATTAACTAGTTGCTTAGCATGCACATTACTAGCATACTGACTGTTTATTAGTACTTATAAAGCACATCTTAATGTCTTATTCTGCATGACCATATTTTAGATCCCATAACACTCCCCATACCTAAACTTAACAACTTCCTTACGAACTATTAATAAACAGCAAATTAGGAGTTTAATTAAAATGTGACCGAATTTACAGAAATGAAACTTTTTTTGAAGTTTACATGCTTGATTCTTATACAGTGTGTTATTAACTGAATGATCAGTGCAGCTGTTATTAATGCAGCTGTTAATAAGTTACTAGTAAATATACTAAAATTACTAAAACTAAGACTAAAATAAAATAAATTGAAGCTAAATAGAAATAAGTAATAATAATGACAAAAGCACACTGAAAACATAATAAAACGTAAGCAAAATAATAAACAAATAAATATATAAAACTGAAAATATATATAAAATAAAATATTAATATAATGGTATATAAATAATACTAAAATAATAATAATAATAATAATAATAATAATAGAACTGGATCAACAACTGTTTGTATGTTCTTTTTGATAACGTGTGCAGCAGTTGTGATGCCAAAACCCAAAAGACTAATTCTCCATGGGTTCACAATGGGATTTTTCAGCTTATGCGTACATCAAGGTCTGTGGTAAATATAAATTGCCAATACTTGGACATTTTGCTTTACAATGTAAATTACACACAACCATACTGAAAACATTAATTTGAAGCAGTTATGTTTATTAAAAACTTGTTTTCTGGGTTCTGTTTGTCTTGAGCAGTTAAGCTGCCTATTGCATTAGGGGTGGGAATCACCAGAGGCCTCGCGATACGATATTATCACGATACTTGTGTCACGATACAATATTATTGCGATTTTAAATATATAGCGATATTCTGCGATATATTGCAATTTATTACCTTTTTCCAACTTCAAATTATGTTCGCAAAGGAAAACTTTGACAACATCTGTTTTAACTAAAAAGAAACATTTCTCACTTCAGTTTTATTGTTGCAGTGCAAAATGGGATTGTCAAGCAGACAAACTGACCAACACTTTCATGAAAACCTGTCATAAATGTTGTATGCACCTGGCAAACTCAACTATTTGTATTACAGTCTAATCTAGTCCACCTTAATTAAATGTAAACAGGTATGCACTGCTGTGCTACTACAGGTATTTTGAACAGTGCAACTTGAAATTGAACTAAAAAGTTGTGCATACCCTTCAGCAATTGGGGCATTTGAAAGTAAATTACTGTTAAATTAAAATTAAATTAAATAAAACATGTAGTCTTACATCTAGGGATGCACCGAAATGAAAATTCTGGACAGAAACGGAAACCGAAAATTCTGGATGCACTTGGCCGAAAACCGAAACTTAAATAATATAAAATAATTTTGTAAGACTTTTTAAATTTAACTCAATTTTAATGATACTTAATTAAAAAAAACACACAAGTCAATAAAATAACCATACTTTTACTGAAAGTAACACAATAAAAATGGACAGAATTTATATTAATATTGGGTAATAAATGTATTGTTCATTGTTTGTTCATGGTAGTTAATACATTAACTAACATTAACTAATGGAACCTTATTGAAAAGTGTTACCTTAATATTAAATATATTATTTTTATTCACCTCTATGTGTTACGTATCCGGTCCATGAACTTCCGTCTGCTAGCCAACAGAGGTCACCCTTTCCATTTTCATTGACTCTCGCACGACACACTGTTGCATATCACCCCGGACTACATATCCCATCTACCATAAGCCGTCTCCAAAGGCGTTTCAGAAAACTTGGCAGTACATCCAACCGGCCTCACAACCGCAGAGCACGTGTAACCACACCAGCCCAGGATGAGCGGTACACGAGCGGAACGCACATTCATAGAGCGGAATATTGAGCGGAGCGTCAATGCGTCAAAAGTGACGAGGAGAACACTGCCGGGCGGGGCATGATGCGGCGTGCCTTATATATTATTATTATTATTATTATATGTAGCCTATATTTTCGGTTACGGCTGTACCTCCATCGTCATGCTCAACCAGCTCAACCAGTCCAACTCAGCCTGGGTAAGATATATTTATACATTCCCGCCAAATGTATTGCAGTCACGGATAAAAAAAAAGAACAAGTGTGAAACCAAAATTTAAAAACGCAAGTAATATTATATTGCACAAAATTAAAAAAACGAAAGCAAAGTTTTCAGAATAGCAAACAATGGTCACGGATCAAAAAAATAATAAGTGTAAATCAAAAATGTAATAATGCTTTAAAAAAAAAAAAAAAGCACAAATCAAAACTTTAAACACATTTAAAATCATATTGCACAAAACTGAAATATTAATGCAAAATTATCTGAATTGCACACAAAATCATGTTTTCCTTGGTTATATTTCTCTGTTTTTTGTGCTCTCAGACATTTTCTGCAGATATTTAAATTTTTTTGTATGCTTATGCTGTTTTTCCCTTCGCTCTTTATTCCACGTTCTGCGCTTCTTC
>NW_015666578.1:1214344-1224803 GCF_001515625.1 Sinocyclocheilus rhinocerous
GGGGGGGGGGATCAAAATAATAAGACAAAATATTCAGCTAGAAATTATTTAGTAGATAATGTGACTTTATTTTATTCATCATGGTTCAATTAGATTTTTTTTAAAAAGCATGCAATAAAGGCCATGGATGTGGGTAAAAAATAATATGAATGTACAGTAACAAAAAATAATTAAAAACAACAGAAAATACTAAAAATAATATTAATGATTTTCCACCACATTAATGTTATTTATTCATTCATTTATTTATTATCAATTTACTGGAGCAGCACTGAATGAGACTTGTTTTTAATGTATCTTTAATAAGAATGTAATTTGTCTTTCTGCACTGGCAAATTTGTGTTCACTTGTTTTACATATTTATATTAAAAATAAGTTTAAAAAAAATCTAAATACACTTACTTTCTGCAGATGTAATATATAATCTTATTTTAAGGATTTTTAAATATTCTAACTGAAAAACAAAAAGATACTCATTAAAAAAAAAATTTCAGTGTGCAGCATAAATACAAAGTCCTGTCATGAAACTCTAGGTAGCGCAGGTTGAAAGGTTCTAACTCAATCTGATATAATCACATCATTATCCGCATGGCGCAGCTGATTGGTTTCTTTTCGCATCAGCAGCCAATGAGCTCGCTGCTCACTATTCAAATACTCGGCTAGTGCTTCCTGTAGCAGTTACAGCACGTTTCAGAAACCCTTCCCCTTCCCAGCTCCACCTGTATAGATCTACGGGGTAATTTCATGTATGTTTTTTATGGGGGTTGTTTCATATATGTTATATGTGCAGCAGCAGTATTTCTTACATGCTCACAGCAGCATGTCTGTGGATGTATTGGCAGAAGCAAGTAGCAAGTTGCTCTTGACTGCAGATCTTCCTCTGTGTGGCTGCTCTCAGATTTCATTCTCTATTCAGCGTATTAATGTTCATGTATGACACATGCAAGCATAAATTGTTTATTGTTTATTTGGATCCCCATTAGCTTCCACAAAGTGGTTGCTAGTCTTGGGGTCCACAAATCAATCCAAGACAAACAGTCTTACAAATAAATAAAAACGAACAAGAATACAATTTCACTTATCACATCACAAAACTATACATCTCAGCAATCGCAGCACTTAAAATGTACATATACAAAACTATACATCTCAGCAGTAGCAGCAGTCAAAATAAACATCTGCATATTTATAAGCAAATCTTCACATTTTCTTCGAAATACATATGTACAGTTGCTCTTTCGTATATTTATGGAAACGATATTCCAAGCGACAGAACGTCGATAAAGTCTTTTTCATCTGATTTTTTTCACAAAATTTGTTTCCACATATGAAAGTTGTCCAGGTTAAAATTAAAACTGTGAGATTTATAGTGATTTGTAATGTTTTCGACGACTGTGGTGTGAAAATAACCCCCCACAGAGCCCATAATTCTCACTCTGGGTGAACAGCAAACACACAACGTGCTTTTCATTTGAGACTCCCCACATTGATAATGTGTTTGTCTTGTCTAAATTGGCAATGGAAAGGACAAACTCACCAAGATACCAACTTACCCATGATTTTCACTCCTCTCCCCTTGTAGGCATTGTGACCCGTTCTCCATGATAAAGCATCTCTGGTGCGCATTATTCCACTGAACGCAAAATCAGAGTGTGTCATCTTTAAGACTCAACTGATAATAAAATCAGTGTGTGTGTGTGTGTGTGTGTTTGTGTGTGTTTGTGTGTGTGTGTGTGTGTGTGTGTGTGTGTGTGTGTGTGTGTGTTTGTGTGTGTGTGTGTGTGTGTGTGTGTGTGTGTGTGTGTGTGTGCGTGCGTGCATGCTTTTGCATGAGTGAGGCGATCTGCACAACATTATTTAATAGTTATTTTTGCTTCCTGTCTTCCATCTGATGTGTGTGAGTGTTTTTCCAGACATTATCACACTCAGTTAGTCATCTAACCTTCTAGAAATATCTCTCTGTTCTCTTTCTGCTACAGTCACTCTTTTCTGATCTGTCTGAGTGTGTTCGGATTAATATTCTTCTGCACCATGTCACTCTGTTAATACGCATCACTGTGACAAGGATTTATCAATTTCTATCTCATCTATATCAGCATCTCTCTATCTCTCATTGGAAATACATTGCTGAAGCTGTTTCACGCCTGCTCGTTTCAAATAACACTGTGCTGGATTAGATCTGTTTGCAACCAGAGTGAGCGAAAATTAATTGACACATTGAGCAAATGGTAATCTGGTGGGGGATTGGACTAGAAAATGCAGCCGATATGGAGAAATGAGCAAGTATTACTTATCTTGGTGGGCCGCAATTAGATTTTCAGTGCTGATTAGCCTATCTCTGGCGTTTCCTTGACTCTATTATCCTTTCACTGTCTATCTTCACCCTTCGCCTAATCGCAAGATGCCCATTTTCTGCTGTATATATATATATATATATATATAAAGCTGTTTAAAATATTATTAAGAAATAGGTTCAAATTTACACTTTACAATAATGTTACATTAGTTGACATTAGATAACTACAGTAGTTAATGTGAACTTACAATGAAAAATACTGTATTTGTTAATTTCATCATTAACTAAAACATTATTAAAATAAATGAATAAATAAATAAATCTGCTAATGTTATTTAATATACCTGAACTAACATGAACAAACAATGAACAGTTTAATTTTTATGAATTTATGTTAAAGATTAATAAATACTCTAACACATGTATTTCTCATTGTTATTATATGTTAGTTAATGTGTTAACTACCTTAAATTACGGTGGATTAAATTCATGAATGTTAACAAATGGGACCTTAATTGTAAAGTGTTACCGGCTAATATTTGATAATGTTGTCAATATGAAATGGTATAATTCAAAGATATAATGGTATTATTTATACCATGGTCTGTCTGAATACTCGATTCTGATTGGGTGGCAGGTATGCATTAAAGCCATTTAATGCATAGGTAGTTCCAAGTCAGCTTAATTACCGTTCTGTATTAATGCGCTGCTTTAATTGATGCACAGAGAGGGAGAGGTCGGAGATTGCAGATCTGGCTGCGCACACACAGAAACTTATTGCGACTTTTATTAATAAAATAGCATAGATACTAGATCGCTACATTATATTTCTCAGCAAGGAGGGGGTAAAATCGCTGTTTTTGAAGTAACTAAACAGCTTCATTGTTTGAGAGAGACGCGCAGATGCAGGTAATTCACACACAACTGTCATCTCTCTCGATCGATAATTCATTCAAATATTTATTAACATTATAAACGAGGCATTCATTGCATCCAGTGGGGACATAATTATGGAGAAAGGAAAAATTGAAATCGCATCATATGACCCCTTTAATTATTGCACTGCACACATCATAAACAGGTTTTAAGTTGTCAATGCTGGCAAATGACCATGGAATAAGCGGGATAATGCACTTTGCGGAGGCAACCGTTTCCGCTTCGCATCGGGTGGTTCTACCCGATATACAAACAAAATGAAAACTAACATGAATTTCAAAATTGAAAAAAAAAAAATTTACATTTCTAACAACATTTCTTGACACTGGTGTTTCAAACTAGATTTAATTTTTTTTTTTGTCATGGGCATTATTTAATCCTTATTTGTAGGGTTGGGTATCGAGAACCGGTTCCAAATTTCCATTCTCGAACTGTTCCGTGCATTTCCACAAAGCTTGTTCCGGGCCAGAACTGACTTCTCTTTCACATTTATCGACCAAAACCATAGACATAAAACAGAATAAATATGTTTGACATCTACATATTTGACTTAAAATGTGTTTAATGGATTTTTTTATCTTATTGGAATCGGAATTAGTAATCGGAATCGATAAGCAGAATCGGAATCGGAATCGATAAAATTCAAACGATACCCAACCCTACTTTATTTGTCACTGATGGTCGCTGCCCCTTCATTAAACAACACATTTGATCTATACTTTGTACAGGAGTGTATTAAAATAGCAATTTGCATCTGTAATTGTGTCCTTCTCTCTGTCAGCCTTGTCTGCAGTACTGGCCTGAAACAGGCATGCAGCAGTTTGGACCTATGACAGTCGAGCTGCTCTCCAGATCCACTGATGACAACGTCGTCACTCGCCTATTCAGAGTGACCAACATCACACGCGTGAGTCTATAGGGCCAAATAAGCCATCTTCTGATATATGTTATCCCCTGTACATGCCTTCCAATCACGAGCCATTCTCTCCCAGTGTTAGCACTGACATTTATTACAGTACCTCATTAAAATCAGACCTCATTAGACAAATGACCCATCTTCCACGTCCATCTTTTTTTTAAAAACTGGAGATTCTCTGAGTTCAGGGCCACGCCGGGAAAGGTTAATTAACTGAAGCTAATGGCTAAATTATCTTTTCAGAGTCCTTTAGAAATTGAATTCAATACCGATTAAATTAAAGCAAAGGTATAAAAGTGTGGTCAGTCATTAAAAGTCTCAATTTCACAAACTAGCACTGGAGGCACTGCACTGCTGGAATTAGACCTGCTTATTTCACACTTTACGTGCATGTGTGAGAGAGATAGAGTTGTACGTATGGTGTCAGTATCTCTCAGTGTGGTCTGTGCTTCTGATATTGACTTGTCTGAATAAAAAGGCACTTTCTCGCACCTCTAGCTGACCTTAGTCCTCCCTGATGGCTTCATTGTCAACATCCTGTCTCTTTGAAATCTTGTCCCAAGTGTTGCACCTCTCATTGCTAGCCCCCTTTAGCACTCCTGTCAGGCAGGCTGTCAACCTTTAGCCACATTCCCGTCCGTGCCTGTGTCAGTTTGGCTAGCCCCCTGTCAGTCCCTATGTCCCCTCTGTCTCTCTGAGACTCTGCAAGCCGGGTAAACACTCCATGTCATTGTCAGAAAATGTCCCGTACTGCCTCTTCACAGGACCCCAGACAGAGCCACCCGTGTTGGAACGATGAGTCTCGCTTCCCCAAAAAGGTACAAGGTGTAGAGTGTTATTGATAGATCATGTTGCTAAATAGCGCCATCCCTAGGTAAAGAAAAATAGACAGCCCCATGACAGAAAAATGCTTTTACGATTTGTTACAGAGTAATTTAGATGCTAATTAATGCTCAGAGGATCCAGTCGATGACTTGCAGATGAGCTGAATATCGTGTGCTGTTTTTGAAATGAGTGTTTGAAGTACAGTGAATATTCCATGAATAGGATGCAAAGCAGAGCATGAAACATTTAGTGAAAGGACATGCTTCAGCTTCAGGTTGAATCTATGCTCAATGGAAAACCATGCATGTGGTGACATTTCTGTGAAATTATATTACAGTACTTCTTGCACGCTCTGTGACACTTCCGAAGTGAAATGCTGCTAAAAGTGTGTTCAGTTTTATCCAAAACAGATAAAAGTGAATCTGTAAATTATAAAATGAAATGTGCGTTGTGTGTGTACCCAATTGCAATGCTCTACCAGGTGAGCTACCAAGCAAGTTTACTATGTTAGTAAAGCCGTACATATGGCGTTCTTAATGTGCAAACATCAAAACCTATTAGGGACTCACTTTATATTAAGTGTCCTTAACTACTTATGTACTTACATATTATGTATTTACTTAAATTAATCATTTCATACCTTTTTTTTAATCTTTTATTAATGTTTTCTCTCTGTCTTTATCATTCAGCTGCAGGAAGGTCATCTGGTAGTGCGACATTTCCAGTTCTTGCGCTGGTCGGCTTATCGTGAAATCCCAGACTCTAAGAAGGCCTTTCTCAACCTGCTGGCACAAGTGCAGAAGTGGCTGAGGGAGTGCGGCGACGGTCGCACTGTAGTGCACTGCCTGTAAGTTTCACACGGCTCCGCTTCCAAATACTAACTGGAGAGCAATTACACTTCATTGTGTTGATTGTACAATCCAGGTCACTTTTGATCCTGTACTCCAGAAATTGCCGTGGCCACCCAACTGTGAAAATCTGCTTAAAGCTCTTAATCTCCGGCAGCTTTTTCATGTCTTCATTTTCCTCAGTATTTGACTTCTTAGTGCTCTGGCCTTGGGATTCGTACCTGCCACCTGCACTTGCCTGTGGTTTAATATGTCTATCCTTTATTAATGAGAGCGTGGTACAGATGCAGCGTATCGGGCTTCAAAGCATCTATGCTGGGGTGCCCTTCCTCTATCAGTAGCCCAGGGGAAATTATCTTAACTCAGTAGAATGTGACATTTTTATTGCATGTCTTTTCCCCAGAGCGCACTGGCACTTTCCATTCCTTCATGCTCAAAAGTATTGCAGATGTCTGGCAGCCTGTGGTGGCACAAATATGCCTCTTTCACAGCTATCCCCTCCAGACATCTCTAATACAATAATCCACACAAGCTTTGAAAGTGTGCTGCTCAGATCCCGCTCCTTCATGTGTTACAAGATGCTGCTTTTCTTGAAGATGCTAATGGGTTGACATATTGTTGTCTTTAAGGAATGGCGGCGGACGCAGTGGCACTTTCTGCGCTTGCACCATGATAATGGAGATGGTGCACCATCACAACATGGTGGACGTGTTCTACGCTGTCAAGACTCTCCGCAACTCCAAGCCCAACATGGTGGAGTCTATGGTTAGTGTGCTTACTTATGTCAAGAACTAATTAGTAGTGTTTGCTTGTGACCCATTAAATATAACTATAAAAAAAAATAATAGTGATAATAATATTATTGCACTTTATTTATTTTTTTAATAAAATAATAAACGAAATTATAAAGTGTGATGATGCTATTATAATTTAAAATAAAAAGGGAGTGTTAAATAAAAATACAATTATTTTATAGCAAACTTAAAAATAAAAGGATGATATTTATATGAATTTTCATATTTTTCAAACTTAAAATCAGCAAGCTTTTATTTAGTCGTATTGCCAATTATATATATAAACAGTGAAGAAAATTCTAGTTCTAATTCCAGTTGGGAAGTAAACATTTTGAACTATTTGCAAATAATATTTTAAATGTATTTGTATGCCCAATATGGCGAAAAGGCAAAACATTTAATGTCTCGTCACATTCACTTCCCAGTGAGCAATTGATGTTGAAAAGACGTCAGTTTTATGTCAAAAAACGACTAAAAAAAACCAAGTCAAATATCCAAATCAAAGTAAGGTCAAAAACTTGACATGATGTTAATTTGATGTAAATTGAGCGTCAAACATATTGGCCTACATAAACATTAAACCAGTTTCAGTGTGGGATTCATTTCCTATTTTCGCCCAATCACCACTGGAAGAAATTGCTATCAAAACTTAATTTAAAATCACATTGATCAAGTCTTGACTAATATTTGACGTCAAATTGATGTCAAGGTGCCCGCTGGGTTTAAAGCTACGGAGCCCGCGTATGACATGGAAGAAAAAAAAATCGTGGGCACGATTTATTAATTCGTTCCCTCGATTTACTAGATCATGCGCACGGTTTAATAATCTGTTCCCTCATTTTAAGTAAATGGTGCGCTCGATATAATAATCCGCCCACGATTAAAAAGTACCCACGATTTATTTATTAATTTTTTTCTTGCATGTCATGTGCCGGGCTCTGTATAAAATGGCGAAATTTGCGAAAGTTTTCTGTGAAAGTAGTTTGCATTACTACTATGACGATATTACCGTCAGTCGTTTAACATTTCTATCATAAAACAGTTGTCAAATATTAAATGTTTAGCTACTTCTACCTCGCTCGCTTTCGACGCTTCATGCTGGAATTCGTGCTCTGCTTCTGTGAACAGTAAACCCCACCTACTTGAATTTGATTGGTTATCTCAAACATTTTGACATTGACGAGCGCTGTTAGACCCCTGAGGCAGAGCAGACAAAAAAATTAAACTTTTGGGGGGTCAGTTTGACCATGTCTAATTATTGAACGGGACTTGTCTTCCTCAATGTCTATAATGGTTACGACCTGCTATTGCCCCTACATACAGACTAAACCCCTAACCAATATATATATATCACACTTTGGTGTACAAATTGTGGCAAATCATTTGTGGTGCTTTTACTTGATTTTGCAACAGATGATAAAATTGGCAAAACAATCCCATTGACTAAAGGCCAAATATTACTACATTTTTGTTCTGACAATGATTTGTTTATAATCTTTACAACCTTTACCTGTAAGATGCATAGTGAAATTTAAAATTGGGAAATGATTTTATCCAAAATGATTTGATTATTTGGTATTACGATTCATAATTATTTTTAAAAATATGACGAAGAGACGTAAATGAACTGGAGAGACAAATTGTACTACAGGCAAATATTGACACTGTTTTTATTATTGAATTATGAATAATAAGTTGTTACTATACATGATTTATAAAAAAAAAAAAAAAAAAGAGGATAATATCATGTCTAAAGCAAACTAACATAAACATTGTTATGAACCAATACAAAAAATATATTTCTACTCAGTCTTTCTACTTCAAAGTTTCACATTTTAACATTTAATTCAATCTGTTACTTGTCATTTCTTTGTATGTATTTGTGAAATTTACTGGCAATTTCTGAGTGAATTTCTAAATTTCTAATTTAGAATTACTTTTCTAAATATATTCTCCAAATATCCCCACATACACATATGCTGCTCAAATGGATGCGTGCAATTATGAATAATGATGCATAAACCTGAACTCATCAGCATGAACTTTTGTCATTTATGTAAATAGTGCCTTTGTTTCCTCAGTCTCTCCTGTTCTGTATCTGTTGTGAGTATGGATCTGAGACAGACATTGAGAATTTGTATAATATTTAATTACGTAATCCGATTTTTATTATCAGATGAACGATCCGCAGGCCAATATGACTCGCATTTCCTTCAAATGTAAATCTCTGCCAGTGCTGAATGTTGCCAGAGAAACTGACGTGACCTTGCTGTTGTTGGCAGGAGCAGTACATGTTCTGCTATGAGCTGGCTCTGGAGTACCTGGACTGCCTGGAGGTCAGATAACACAAGAGCTCGAGACCCGAACAACACCGGCTTCAACCTCTTCACCTCGCCTACTCTGTTTCCTTCGGTTTGGGCCAGTCCAGCCCATATGAATGAGCCTTTCTTTCCTCCAGTGAGAATGCACATCTACATCAAGAGTGGGAATGCAAGACTCGGCACATTTCTCTAACCTTCAACCTCTATTGTCCTCCGTGCACTTTCTGTTTTGACGTTTTCGACCTCCTGTGCCAGATATTCCTGCCAAACCCATGAGGGAATCGATGAGATTTCAACAGCTTTGAGATTATGACATACGTCGTCTTTGATCACATGACTGGCTCTCTGCTTTATACACCAAGCAGGAGGAAAACATGCAGGATTTTAACGAAACCATGTGATGACATGGGTGATATTGTGTTTGTACATCACGTGTATTGTTAAACTCTGTACATTGGGGCGATCTACTGTGCTGATGCACCTGATTTTACTGGAAAGCATTCCTTGACTGTAAGGATGTGATGGAGCTTTTCTTTTCATTGAATTACTTAAAGGTGATGTGTATCATTTTTTTTACATTAATCTCCTTTCCCAGCTTAATGTGCAGAGACCATAAGTGAGCCACTGATTCTCATCAAAAGCGTAACACTGTGGCGCTATCAAAACATTGACTCAACCAATGGTGTGAGTTTGGGGCGGGACTACGTTTTTGGCTGACCAATGACCAGTTCAGGACTGTTGTTTGAAAATGGTGAATTTTTCTTGCAAATGTTTGGTGATGCTAGAGGTGCAAAAATGGCACACTTCACCTTTAAATCTGAAAGTGACACTCAAAAGTGTCAATATTTTGACAGTCAAAAGAATAGACACAAAGAGGGTTTCTGGGTTTCTTTCTTGTTTTCTTTGTGTGTATATATAATATATATTTTGCAAAACAAACAAACAAAAATGTTTCTAGATGTTGTCTTTAATGTGCCAACACATTTTTGTATGAGTTTGTGTGTGTGGGGTCGTGAAGAGGATCACTCATGGATCTGCATGCCTGTTTCATGTTTCATTGCAATCCATTGTGACCCGTCTGCTTTGGGTGCTGCTGCCCGCTGTCATTGAGTGCAGTAAAACAAACAAAAAAAAAGATGTACGCAACTATATAAAAGAAAAAGAAATGCTACTATTGGAATACGGTGAGGCACTCGCCATAAAGTTGCTTTTTATCTTTGTATTTATTGGTTGTTTTGTTTTCTAAAAAAAATAAAAATTAACATGAATCAATAAAACATTCCGATGTTGCTTTTATCTCTTTGTCATTATTGTTGTTAATCACATTTGTTTTTCCTAATTTAAATACCCATAGGAAATTAAATAATAATAATAATAATAACAATAATTATAATACATAAATAATCTATAATAGCTTAATTGTTTCACATAGGCAGCAAAGAGGTTAAAAGGAGAAACATTTATTGACGTCAGTGATGTTTTTTATATATATATATATATATATATATATATATATATATACA
>NW_015666578.1:1224880-1227747 GCF_001515625.1 Sinocyclocheilus rhinocerous
TATATATATATGTGTGTGTGTGTGTGTGTGTTTTGAAGAAGAAAACCATACTTTGTACTCGCTGCAAACAATTAGTTTTTTTTTTTCCTAAAATCACAACAAGTTTCCGTAGAGACACCAATAAGACAAAAATATGAATTTAAATGAAACATTACTGTGATCTACATTAAGTCTTCTGATCCATGAAAGAGCAACATCTACATCTTCGGGTAGCAGAGTAACCGTGAACATCAAAAGAGTAAATTACAGCAATTATTACTCGGCCCTCCTGGTCTGTTTTCTTTTCATTATAACAATAAATAACACAAACGCACACATTTTAGAGATGTAAGTTAAAGGGGCAAACTAAATAAAGAAAAAACATAACTGCACACTCAATCATCGCTTATTAGTTATCAACGTTTCGGCAAAACAAGTAGCCTTTGTCAAGGTATGATTTCTTATCAAGTGGTGAACAATATAAATCGGGAAAATAATCATGCACAGGTGAAGATAATGACATCCGGGTCACTAATAATTAGTAAAGAATTTCAAGCCGTTTCAACTAATTATTATTTAGTAACAAGTTCCACAGAAATTTTACGTTCAGTCAATTTCTGTCTTCAAAGTGTTGCCTGAATTGTTATTTTTTAGTTGGCTCAACCTTTACTGAAATAGTTTTATAGTCCATTCAACTAAAATTATTTAATTGGTCAAACATTTAGAAAACTACAGAGGGATAGTTCACCCAAAAATGAAAATTTGCTGTTAATTGGCTCACTCTTAAGCCATCCAAGATGTAGTTAACTTTTTTTCTTCAACTGAACAGTAAAGGACATTTTTAGGTGAAAACACTGTCTTTGAAAACATTGCAATTCATAAACTGCATGTCTCTGGCTGCCGGCTTTTGAGAGTCAAATACACTTATACAGACAAGACCAAATTGCCAAACGCTCCTGAGGACACATTGAGGCCTTATGAAGCTAAACAATCAAAAACCAGCAGCCACAGACGTGCAGTGTATGAATCGCCAAGGATCACCGTTTCAGATAAAAATCCCACAGACGTGCAGTGTATGAATCACCAAGGATCACCGTTTCAGATAAAAATCTTCTTTACTGTTCTACTGAAGAAAAAAAGTCACTGACATCTGGGATGGCCTGAGGGTCAATAAAATAACAGCAAATTCCCATTTTTTGGTGAACTATCCCTTTCAAGTGCTCCAGTTGTCAAACATTACATTTGTAATACAACTGTAAAATTTATTTTAAACATTTGTTTAATGAACTTAAAAAAGACTAAACAAGTTAAACAAAATGTTTGCAAACAACCATTTACAAATATCACTACTGTTCACAATTACATCTTTAAAATTAGGCAGAAGTCAGAAAAAATAAATGAACCAAGTGTTACAGTTCAACTGAACTGAGTCAAGTAAAGTCCAGTCACTGTATTTACATAGTGCTTTTTACACTACAGATTGTGTCAAAGCAACTTTACAGTATTAAACAGAAATATCGTGTGTTGAAGGAACCAAAACTCCATCGTTCTTCTCTGGCCAGACGAATCCAGCAGTTTAATTGCAGGCTGCGCATCTCTGGGTGCTGATCCACCATCTGATCTGGATACAGACTGGATCTGGTGACTACAGTGACCTCGGAATATGAATGAGGCAGTCTAATATTAGCGTAGATGCCACTGAGAACAATAAAGCACATTTTAATTGTAGTAAACACTCTAAACTTTTACACATATTACCTTAAGTCTTAGTTTTGAAAGTACACACACACTATGTAGTTGCAGTGGAGCAGTCCGGTCACATGGCAGTGTTTGGGACCTTGGAAGAAGTGACTGGCCAGCATCTGAAAACTTGCAATGATGAGAAACCACCAATGAAACCTTTGGCCACACCCTGATGGAGAAATAAAGTACAATTTATCTCAAGAAATGAAATCATGCCTTTTAAATAATTTAAAATGTAATACCAGTTAATTAAATTTGTGATGAAACAGAAGTTGCAACCATTTTTTTTTGGCACACAAAAAATCACAATCCATCGCACAACACAGGGAGCATTGATGTTGACTTTTCATTAGTTGCAAGGATTTGAAACAAAACATGCACATTTCATATTATAAGTCTACCTTAAACAGCATTAAAATAATATCAAAATATGCCTGCCTGTTGTTGATAAATACCAGTGGTGACGTTTTACAAATTGATTGATCAATTGTCCCAATGTTTACTAAGCCATAGTCTCTTTACCAGTGCAGGGACTCGTGTGCACGATCTAGTGATTCACTACCTAGGGAACTGACTGAGACGCAGTCTGCTTTGATAACAGCCTTGTGAAAGGATTCCGTTGTTTATTACGGTGGCCGAGAGAGCTCAACTCGATGCAACTTCAGAAAACACATGCAAATAGAAAAAGCACCAGCAAATCAAGAAAATATCTTCATCAGTTTGACAGCAGGTGCTGGTGCTTTCTTTGTTTGGTTGTGTTGTGAGCATTTGCAGCGCGTGTGTTGCCAAATTGATGAAGTTGTTTTCTTAATTTGCAGGTGTTTTTTCTGTTTGCAGCGCGTTGAGCTCTCTCGGCCACCGTAGTTTATTCTCGTTCGGAATGACGTACTCCTCTCTGAAGCGCTTTCACGAGACCAGAAACGTTGTGTAATCCGCCCTGTTTGAAAAAAGCTTGGTTGTTAGTCACGTTTAATGCCGACTTTTAATTTCAAGGGACAATTGCAAAAGTTTGCACACACAAAAACCCATTCAACACACCCATGTTAACTTCAAATAAGCGTATTCCTGTGGTTTACATTACACGTTTCGTCGTAGTAAGCATTGGCTTATAAAAGAGAGAGACAGCGCTTTTTTTATTATACAAG
>NW_015666578.1:1230427-1246284 GCF_001515625.1 Sinocyclocheilus rhinocerous
CTGTGGTTTACATTACACGTTTCGTCGTAGTAAGCATTGGCTTATAAAAGAGAGAGACCGCGCAATCTCTTCATATCTTTTAACGTCACGGAAACACAAAAATATCATACAACCCGCCAAAATGAAACCTAAAATTCATTATAGTAACACAGCTTTTGACATTAAGTGTTTTATGAATTAAACGAGAAGAAAGACCACATTCCCTTCACTTAAACAGCGAATTTCCCTCAGACATATTCATACAACGCTTATTCAATGTTTTTATTTATACAACAGTTCGTTCTGGTTCTCAAATCTGATTGGTTGAGAACCGTGATATATTGTACGGGTATCGCTACAGGAACGCCCTTTCACAATTTTGTATCACTCCGCTTGTTCTAGCCGGGTCTATGTTTTTTTTTTATTATTATTCACTGAGCTATTCGTAGAGTACGTTAGTTAATATAAGAAGAAGCGTCTAGCTTCGCAGTCTCTCTCTCATTTGGATGCACGTCTTGCCGCATTGTTTCTCTCTTATAACCTCATTATTCCTCACTAATAACCTAACTGAAGCAGCACATGCCCTTGATACGAATTCTAAAAGTGACGTATGTTTAACTGTCAACTTGAGCTTTGAATCCGTGGCGGAAGGAAGTAGTTCCGCAGAAAAGAGGGTTTTATTAGGCACCCCATTGTTTCTTGTTTAATTACACACATGTTCCGTCGAACTGTTGTATAAACGCAAATCACTATCGTACTCGAGCGATACCGGCTCTATATCAGCGGCTGTGATTGCCTCGTGCCTCTGGCCTAATCAAAGCCATGCTGATATAGAGCCGGTATCGCTCGAGTACGATAGTGATATTGCTCATATATGTTGTACATTTGTGTATAAATACATACGTTTTAAATAATACGTTTACACCTTTTTTTAATATACAAGTATTGATACATTCAGTCCAAGTACAAATTCAGTTCCACTTACCTAACTTGACATAGCCTACATTTAACATAGCCTAAATATTCATTTTTCTTCGGACACATGACTTATAAAACACTTCTAAATATCCACTCAAAAACATCGGATATGCTGTATGTTTTTGTCGATAAATTTAATCTAAAAATAACATTTATTTAGTAGTATGTTTTTGTCGATAAATTTAGTCTAAAAAATAACATTTATTTAGTGGCACTTACCTGACTCGTGAACTTGACAAGATGGCGCTGTTTCTCCCGCGAAGTCACTCAGGCTCGTGCACGTGCAGAATGATCTCAGTGTTGACTGGATTAGTTTTTATTAGTTTAGTCAACATTAGCATAGCTAATTGTTGACTGGATTTGAAAATAACCGTTCATTCAATGTTTTTCAAATATATTTGTGTAGACGTAATATAATATGCCCTCTCAACTAAGCCCAAGCAATAAAATTAGCTCAATTTAAATATTTTTTGCCCTTCCAACATTCTGTTAATTGGATTTTTTACAGTGTAGACAAGATGTGAACTCTTACATAAATCAAAAAAAAAAACTAATTCAATAAATTATTACATTTACATATCAAATGCTCATAACATTAACAAAAATAGTATCAAAGTGCATAAGAGATTCAATCCAAAAAAAAAAAAAAAAACTTCTAAAAACAAGTAAAACAAAATACACAATAGTGTAAATCCAATCCAAATTCAATATCATAACATTCATAAAAAACAACCCAAATCAAAATCTACATTTAAACCATAAGTTTTCATTTTATATATCGAGAATGCCTCCCGTCTAAGTAAAATTTGATCCAAGTTACCTCCTCTTCTTAGTAAAAGAAGACCTGGATGTAAAAGTGTCCATCAGATGGTTAAACTCAACCAAATGCATCGCTAATGTATAATGGATCATTATACTTATTGTACTACGATGTTCTGCAATGTGTGTTTTAAGTTCTCAGTTTGTTTTTCCTACATATGATTTACCATAAGGGCATGTTATCAAGTAAATAACCGCTTTTGATTAGCTTATTATTCCTTTAATAGGAATTGATTTATCAGTGTGTGGGTGTTTAAATGATGTACAACGGTATCCATTATCATTAAAGAACAATCTTCCTTATAGGCAACTTGTTTTGCTGAAACGATGGTAACTAATAAACGATGCTTAAGTGAGTGTGCAGTTATATTTTTTTTATTTATTTTGCTTTTCATCATAAGAATATTTATCATACTGGTAATTGATCAGATGGTACTATAGAGAGAAGCTGCTTCAATGAGCTAATTGTTTTATTTCGCTTCATAAGACCGCAGTGTTGAGATAAGTCTCTTCTCTATGGTTTCTCTGACCCATCTTGACCGTCTTTACTCACATATCTTGGTTGTAAAGCACTGATATCTCAGAACATGCCAGGACTTGACCGGTCACGACACACCATATAATCCAATTAGCCTCTGGCAGCTCAGCGTTTCAATATAAAAGTCAAATCAATTTGCGTGGTGACTATCTCATGCTGCTGTGCCTATACTTGTGTTTGTTTGTGATTATTAGATGGCCCACGATCACTTGCCACTCCATGAAGTGGTTACTGCAAATCTTTCAAACCCGTGATTTCATTTGAGCTTATCATTTAATTAGACATGCATTAATGTACTTTTTATCAAACAGCTAAATAGACCAGAGGCTTTCAATGGTGGCGATGGGTGACTCTTGCTGTGCATTGATTTCCTTCTTATTTCCCACAATGCTGTTTATTTAGAACAGTCTGATAAGGTCAGATGAATGTCTCCTCCCTCTGCCTCATCTCACCAGACAACATCTGTCTTTGTTGAAAGCCAACCCCCTTACATGCAGTTGATGATATGCGAGTTCAGACTAGTTGATCTGTGTTATGATTTGTAATTAGCATGTAATTAGAATTTTGCTCGCTGCCCAATTACCTCCTCCAGGCGAATGTCATGAAATCTGAATGAAGATGTCCAGATCATGTCAAAACTTGAAAGAAATAAGAAATTATATTTTGCATAAAGATGGCTTTTTAGTATGGATTGGAGCACCTAAAAGGAAATAATGATGGAAAAAAATCTAAGATGGCAGAAAAAAAAAAAAATAAATAAACGTATTGCAATGCTTTTGTGTTCCCTTGCAAAAAAAAAAAAAAGTGATAGAAATATGAGATGAGGAAAAACTATATTTCAGTGATTTTGCGAGAGAACACAAAGTTTCTCTGGAGGAACGCAACAGTTTTGCGAGAGAACAGAAATGTTTTGTGAGAGAAAGCAAAATTTCTTGGGGGAATGCAATACTTTTGAAAGAGAACACTAAGATTTGCAAGTACTGTAAAACACAAAGGCAATAAAATATAAATGTTCCTTTTTTTTCCCATCACCATGTCCCCTTAGGAGCTCTGTATGCATTATGCAATGCATTATGCATTTTCCAAAAAAAAAAATTAATTAAAATAAAATAAAATAAAATAAAATAAAATAAAACATTAATTCATTCATTCATTCATGAGCGCTGAATGGCCGCTGATGCCCTGGAGCACACATCTCCGAAAACTTAGAAGCACATTTTCAAATACAAGTTATATTTATTAACAAACCGCATATTTGAAGTCTAAACAAATACATTTGTGCCTAAAAAACTCTTAAAACAATGGTATTTGTAAGATTATAGTGAATTTAGACGTCCACCGTGACACTGGCTGAGAGAAATGCTGCAAGTGGAGTGATACAAACGGTGAAACAGTTCCCGTGGCGATATTGGTGAATATATGTGACCCTGGAGCACAAAAGCAGTCTTAAGTCGCTGGGGTATATTTGTAGCAATAGCCAAAAAAAAAAGCATTGTATGGGTCAAAATTATCGATTTTTCTTTTATGCCAAAAATCATTAGGACATTATTAAGATCATGTTCCATGAAGATATTTTGTAAATTTCCTACCGTAAATATATCAAAACTTAATTTTTGATTAGTAATATGCATTGCTAAGAACTTAATTTGGATTTTATCAGTATTTAGATTTTTAGATATAAATCCCAATAAAAAAATTATGACCTAATGACTGGTTTTGTTGTCCAGGGTCACATATCTCATGGTTGGAAAGACCTCTCAGCCAATCGAATTTGAGGACCAGAAAGAACTGTCTTGTGTACACACACACACACATATATATATATATATATATAGAGAGAGAGAGAGAGAGAGAGAGAGAGATCAATTTGGAGTGAAATGTGTTTAATTATTGATAAACACATTTAGGATTGTCTTTACTTTCGTATTCCTAAAGGTGTGAAGAGCTGGTTTTACAACAGTTTTAAGAAAGTACTAAATTAATGGTGGTTTCTAGTCCACAGCACTCCATTGTGTGTCTTGGATTGGATGCGGTATGAAGCGCACAGCATCTGTTTGAAAGCGATTACAGAACCTGGATGCTCTCAATTGCATCTCACACAATAGCCTCATCTACAAGGCCAGACTTCCATCCCTTCCTGCTGCTACTAATATGAACACTTATGCATTGTCTCCCATGGCCCTTGTAACATCTTTTCATAATATTCCACAAGGTTTGCACTCTGACTTTGTTTTGCATGAATCATTTCTTTTTGCTTTTTTTTGCTCAAGGAGTTTGAGTACTAGGCAATAAAACAATACTGGAAATCCGTTTTTGCATTTTGGTGTAGAAAGAGTATGAGATTAAGTTTTGTATTACTTGAAAGTTCTATGTTGAGACATTGTTTACATTAAAGTTACCATTATTCATTTAGCAGACTTTTATCCATAATGATTAGAAATAACAAACGGGAGACATGATGACGTGCTTGAATACAACAGTCTGGAATTATTAAGAAAATAATTAAAGTAAATTATAGATGTAGATAAGACACTGGTGAAAGAATATTACAGGCTTTTTGAAGAGTTTAATTAGTGCATTAATAATCAAATCAAGCACTCACAGAAGAGTCGTGTCTTCAGTCGTTTCAATAAATTGCATCATAAAACCAGCTAATTACAATGTATATGGCTTGAGGATGAAAAACTCTCAGGAAGAAGTGAAAACATTAAAGGTACAGTCATCACTGAATCTCCCTCATGTACTTCCAAACCTGTATGACTTTATAGCCTCAGTAAAGAAAAGAAGATGTTAACATGTTCACACTGATGTGAGGATGAGTAAAAGATGACAGAATTTTCATTCTGGGGTGAACTATTGTTTAATAAGATATTAAAAAGAGTTGCTTTCTGAATGCGTAAACTTCAAGTCATGATCCTAAGTCTCTCTGAAAATTCCAGTGTATGTTTATTTGCACAGGAGCATCTGAAATATAGTGTAAATTATTAAGTCACTCTTATTATGTCGTCAACTTTATTTTTATAGCTCTTTAGGTTGTTTCAAAGCAGCTTCACTACCAAACAGGAAAGTAGCAAACTTCAAAAAATGAGACAAATCCAAATTCTGTTGTAAAGCAACTATTCAGGCCCAGTCAGTTCAGTGTTGATTCAGTTCAGTTCAATTATCGTTCTTTCATTATAAAACAAGTTAAATACACAGCTCAGTTCAGTTAAATTTAAAATGCATCAATTATCAACAACAAGTTCAGCTACAAAACAGAAGATAAATAGTTATTCAGCTTAATTAATTTCAAGTTTTGTTCTCATCCAATAGTGTCAGTGCTATTAATCGATATTACTTAATATGTGACCCTGACTAAGCAAACCAAAGGCGATGGTGGCAAAGAACCCAAACCCTAATAACGTGACAGAAATGGAGAAAAGAAACCCATGAAAGATTTATATTATAAAAAAAAACAAAAAAAAACCCATCGTTTTATACGTATTTTGGACTATGGGGGCTGCCATTATTTTAATGACGTCAAATGGTTGCACTCGGTGTTGTTAATTTTACCGCAACACAACTCGGAATACTGATACGATGCCACATTGTGTGGCTTTTGGTTGTAATTTTCCTTCGAAGGACTGTGGATTTTTTAAATAACGTAAATCTTTCATAGGTTTACTACTACATATTTCAGTAAGAGACATCATTTACGTTATATTAAGCCATACAAGTCTTTATACCTGGGGTTCCCTTTAAGCAAGATGAATGTCCATTTCTTGTTAAAACTGCGTTTCGGTCCCAGCTGGTCCTTTTGACACCAGCAGATGTCTTTAACTAATATGTGCTAGTAGGCCTACATCAAAGACACTGAAGAGTCTTCTTTCCTTATTTATTCCGATATAATTTACCTGTATGTTCTTGTAAAAGTAGGTCTGATGGAATATTGTTTGTCTGCGTGGCTTCTGGAGGCAGATTTTTCTCTGCCCAAAAATGTTTTGTCTACATGACACATTGTAATGCTGTGGCCTGGGCCTTCTTCTGAGTCAGCTGGAGGTTTGGATGACATTGCAAAAAGTATTAGCTGTTATAACAGCTTCCACTCTTTTGGGAATGCATTTTCAAAATGAAATACTCAAGAAGACACAAAAGCATCATTGAGATCAACAAAACTAGAAGCACACACTTTTCCAGAATGTTACCATAAAGTGAATAATTAAGATTTGTTTTGTATTTATGGATTACAATTTGTTTTGTTTTTGAACAGCCAAACCCAATAATCCCAAGATAATTTTCACATGGAAACTTTAATATCATCAGATGGTTAAACCTGCTTGCTGATTAATTATTCCAGGAGACATCCCTGTTGAAACAGTTATCCTGTGTGAGAGACACAATTAGGTTTGGCAGAAAAACTTGCCTTCTGCAATTCGAGATGTTATTCTAAATTCTAGGGTCTTCTTACTTTGAATTCGATTAAGCTGCATTCTCCCCGCGGTCAAAAAGCTGATCTAGCTGAATGCTAATTTACTGCACTGCACTTATACTGTTATTTGCATACATTACACGCTTCAGGACTGTCCATCTGCGACCCTCTGCATGTGAACAGTTTACCAGCAGCCCTGAGCATACTGTAGCTTACAGCCTGCAAGATTTATTTATTCTTTTATTTGTTTGATTTCTCTCAGAGGACTAATTCTTAATGGTGGTGTCATACGGTACTGTAATATATACAAAGGGTGCCATGGTATTACAATAGCATAACAAAAAAATGTGGAAAGTTAAGTAAAGTGAGGCCAGATATTTTTATTTTTTTTGTTATTCTGACAATGTCTGTTGGATGAGTTTTAGAATGTTTAATAAAGTAATCAATACTATATAGTCTTGTTTATGGGCAGTCGTGGCCTAATGGTTAGAGAGTCGGACTTGTAACCCAAAAGTCGTGGGTTTGAGTCTCGGTACTGGCAGCCATTGTAGGTGGGGGGAGTGAATGAACAGCGCTCTCTTCCGCCCTCAATACCATGACTGAGGTGTCCTTGAGCAAGGCACCGTGCCCCCAACTGCTCCTCGGGCACTGCAGCAAAAAAATAGCTGCTCACTGCTCCGGGTGTGTGTTCTCGGTGTGTGTGTGTTTGTTAGGGCCGTCCATAGCAGGGTGCAACTGGTGCGGCCGGGGCACCGCGGCGAACGGTTGCGAATCAGACCGAGGGGGGCCCCACTACCTACCTCGCACTGGGCCCCGCGTCAGCTAAGGATGGCCCTGGTGTTTGTTCACTACTCACTACTGTGTGTGCACTTGGATGAGTTAAATGCAGATTACCATTATTCATTTAGCAGACTTTTATCCATAATGATTAGAAATAACAAACGGGAGACATGATGACGTGCTTGAATACAACAGTCTGGAATTATTAAGAAAATAATTAAAGTAAATTATAGATGTAGATAAGACACTGGTGAAAGAATATTACAGGCTTTTTGAAGAGTTTAATTAGTGCATTAATAATCAAATCAAGCACTCACAGAAGAGTCGTGTCTTCAGTCGTTTCAATAAATTGCATCATAAAACCAGCTAATTACAATGTATATGGCTTGAGGATGAAAAACTCTCAGGAAGAAGTGAAAACATTAAAGGTACAGTCATCACTGAATCTCCCTCATGTACTTCCAAACCTGTATGACTTTATAGCCTCAGTAAAGAAAAGAAGATGTTAACATGTTCACACTGATGTGAGGATGAGTAAAAGATGACAGAATTTTCATTCTGGGGTGAACTATTGTTTAATAAGATATTAAAAAGAGTTGCTTTCTGAATGCGTAAACTTCAAGTCATGATCCTAAGTCTCTCTGAAAATTCCAGTGTATGTTTATTTGCACAGGAGCATCTGAAATATAGTGTAAATTATTAAGTCACTCTTATTATGTCGTCAACTTTATTTTTATAGCTCTTTAGGTTGTTTCAAAGCAGCTTCACTACCAAACAGGAAAGTAGCAAACTTCAAAAAATGAGACAAATCCAAATTCTGTTGTAAAGCAACTATTCAGGCCCAGTCAGTTCAGTGTTGATTCAGTTCAGTTCAATTATCGTTCTTTCATTATAAAACAAGTTAAATACACAGCTCAGTTCAGTTAAATTTAAAATGCATCAATTATCAACAACAAGTTCAGCTACAAAACAGAAGATAAATAGTTATTCAGCTTAATTAATTTCAAGTTTTGTTCTCATCCAATAGTGTCAGTGCTATTAATCGATATTACTTAATATGTGACCCTGACTAAGCAAACCAAAGGCGATGGTGGCAAAGAACCCAAACCCTAATAACGTGACAGAAATGGAGAAAAGAAACCCATGAAAGATTTATATTATAAAAAAAAACAAAAAAAAACCCATCGTTTTATACGTATTTTGGACTATGGGGGCTGCCATTATTTTAATGACGTCAAATGGTTGCACTCGGTGTTGTTAATTTTACCGCAACACAACTCGGAATACTGATACGATGCCACATTGTGTGGCTTTTGGTTGTAATTTTCCTTCGAAGGACTGTGGATTTTTTAAATAACGTAAATCTTTCATAGGTTTACTACTACATATTTCAGTAAGAGACATCATTTACGTTATATTAAGCCATACAAGTCTTTATACCTGGGGTTCCCTTTAAGCAAGATGAATGTCCATTTCTTGTTAAAACTGCGTTTCGGTCCCAGCTGGTCCTTTTGACACCAGCAGATGTCTTTAACTAATATGTGCTAGTAGGCCTACATCAAAGACACTGAAGAGTCTTCTTTCCTTATTTATTCCGATATAATTTACCTGTATGTTCTTGTAAAAGTAGGTCTGATGGAATATTGTTTGTCTGCGTGGCTTCTGGAGGCAGATTTTTCTCTGCCCAAAAATGTTTTGTCTACATGACACATTGTAATGCTGTGGCCTGGGCCTTCTTCTGAGTCAGCTGGAGGTTTGGATGACATTGCAAAAAGTATTAGCTGTTATAACAGCTTCCACTCTTTTGGGAATGCATTTTCAAAATGAAATACTCAAGAAGACACAAAAGCATCATTGAGATCAACAAAACTAGAAGCACACACTTTTCCAGAATGTTACCATAAAGTGAATAATTAAGATTTGTTTTGTATTTATGGATTACAATTTGTTTTGTTTTTGAACAGCCAAACCCAATAATCCCAAGATAATTTTCACATGGAAACTTTAATATCATCAGATGGTTAAACCTGCTTGCTGATTAATTATTCCAGGAGACATCCCTGTTGAAACAGTTATCCTGTGTGAGAGACACAATTAGGTTTGGCAGAAAAACTTGCCTTCTGCAATTCGAGATGTTATTCTAAATTCTAGGGTCTTCTTACTTTGAATTCGATTAAGCTGCATTCTCCCCGCGGTCAAAAAGCTGATCTAGCTGAATGCTAATTTACTGCACTGCACTTATACTGTTATTTGCATACATTACACGCTTCAGGACTGTCCATCTGCGTCCCTCTGCATGTGAACAGTTTACCAGCAGCCCTGAGCATACTGTAGCTTACAGCCTGCAAGATTTATTTATTCTTTTATTTGTTTGATTTCTCTCAGAGGACTAATTCTTAATGGTGGTGTCATACGGTACTGTAATATATACAAAGGGTGCCATGGTATTACAATAGCATGACAAAAAAATTTGGAAAGTTAAGTAAAGTGAGGCCAGATATTTTTATTTTTTTTGTTATTCTGACAATGTCTGTTGGATGAGTTTTAGAATGTTTAATAAAGTAATCAATACTATATAGTCTTGTTTATGGGCAGTCGTGGCCTAATGGTTAGAGAGTCGGACTTGTAACCCAAAAGTCGTGGGTTTGAGTCTCGGTACTGGCAGCCATTGTAGGTGGGGGGAGTGAATGAACAGCGCTCTCTTCCGCCCTCAATACCATGACTGAGGTGTCCTTGAGCAAGGCACCGTGCCCCCAACTGCTCCTCGGGCACTGCAGCAAAAAAATAGCTGCTCACTGCTCCGGGTGTGTGTTCTCGGTGTGTGTGTGTTTGTTAGGGCCGTCCATAGCAGGGTGCAACTGGTGCGGCCGGGGCACCGCGGCGAACGGTTGCGAATCAGACCGAGGGGGGCCCCACTACCTACCTCGCACTGGGCCCCGCGTCAGCTAAGGATGGCCCTGGTGTTTGTTCACTACTCACTACTGTGTGTGCACTTGGATGAGTTAAATGCAGAGCACAAATTCCGAGTATCGGACACCATACTTGGCTACACGTCACGTCACTTATTTCATTAAATTATTTCGAATGACCTGCTTTTGACCAAACCACTGAACTAACAACAGTAACAATTATGAATGTACTCATTTTGAATAGATGAATGAACTCCAGAACACACAAAACAACAAGTTTAACATAACAAGATTATCAAAATAACAAACAAACACAACAAAACAAAACAACAAATGATTCAGTGTCCCAGAGAATAATGGGAGCATAAGCAATTTTCAACAATTTTCAATTTGAATACAATACAATATATTACATATTATCTTACATATTTCAAAATACTAAAATTTCCAGGTTTAAATTATATTTAACAACCCAGCTGTACAATAAACTGTAAAACACATTAAATATATACTGTACACGGTTGTTACTGTGATTCTCACTGATGTGCATGCTCTTATTTGTATTTTTATTTTTATTTTTTTCTCCAGAAACAGTTCATTTTACAAGGCACATCCATTAACCTAGACAATCTGTGAATTGCTTACTCACAGAATGTGGTCTGATCTTAATTGAATTCCAAATTTTAATGACACTGAGTGTGTGTTATGACTTCTCCAAAAGCTAATTGGAGTCAGTGAAGGAGATGAGATTGGAAGTGTGGGTCTGTGCAAGAGCATCACGGTTTAGTCCTGCTTTGCTGCCTCTAGGCCTGGACACCTCGCAATCATTTAAGGTACAATGAATTCAAAAGAGTATCAAGGCATTTCACAGGAGAATGTCAAGGCGGCAGTTCATGACTTTAGAAAGGTTGAGTGATGCAACAAGACAATGACCCAAAGCACACCAGCAAATCAACTAAAGAAAAGAAGGAAACATGTTTTCCTGAATCCTGAGAGGATATTGTGGCATACTTTGTCACACATTCAGCACAGCCTGTGTCTGTCACATTTGCCACTAATTTATTAATATAAATAATATAACTTTGTACATTTTTTCACCAACAGTCTTCTGTTATGAGATGTTGACAGGTCTCAAGCCAAGTCAAGTCAAGACACCTTTATTTATATAGCGCTTTTAACAATACAGATTGTGTCAAAGCAACTTTACAAATAGGAAAATAGTGTGTCAATAATGCAAAAGGACAATAGTAAACACTCAATTTTCAGTTAAAGGCAGTTCATCATTGAATTCAGTGATGTCATCATCCAGCTCAGCTCAGTTTAAATAGTATCTGTGTAATCAAGTCAATGGTATGAGGGATGTCGAGGTCCTCTCTAGGTGCTGATCCATCTGGGCTGGATACGTACTGGATCTGGGTGACTGCAGTGACCATCTGATCTGGATACAGACTGGATCTGGTGAGAGTGTGTCTGCCTCCCGAACAATGTTAGGTAGGTTATTCCAGAGTTTGGGCGCTAAATAGGAAAAGGATCTGCCGCCCGCAGTTGATTTTGATATTCTAGGTATTATCAAATTGCCAGAGTTTTGAGAACGCAGCGGACGTGGAGGACTATAATGCAATAAGAGCTCGTTCTCAAGCACACTGAGATCTGACCCACCTGCTCAGGATGATCTACCATGCATGCAAAACAGAGGCAATTGACAAAAAGGCAAGATATTATTCTATTTGCCCTCAAAGTAAGTCATTCTCAAACACTGGATTCAGCATTTGATTTTCAGCATGGTATTAATAATGTAATTATATAACCATTTAACAGCACTTCTAGACTGATGGCTGAAGGTCTGGAATCTATGGCAGCTTTCACTGGCCAAGGCCCGCCCATGAGGCCGTTTGACCGACATGTCAAACAACCAATCACAGTTAGTTTCGTTTCAACGTCACGTTTCGGGACGTGGAAGTGTCGCCACAATAACAGACCGGTGTGTAAAACTCTCGGACGTATTTTAAAGATTCTGTGCCACGAACTTTAAATATTTGACATACTTTTGAAAATCCAGCGTTTAGTTGATCCTGATTAGCGCTCATTGTCACAGTTGTAAACACGACGGCTTTCTTCTTTCATGAGGGGGCTTGGCGTCACGGCATCTTTGATTCCAGGCGGAACGTTAAAGAACGCGACGCACACGTCTCCCGGAAATCCTGTATAATTCAACCAATCCGATGACGACTTCGAAACTCCTGAAGTGTTTCCACTTTTGTGTTCCATATAGATCAGACGTTTAGCCAACGTTCCATGTGCATGACGTCTGAGGCTGAGACTAAAATATCAATGCTTTATCGCATTTATAACATACTCTATATCATCCCTGCCGTACACCTGATAGTGTCAATAAAGTAAAATATGAGTTGCAATTTGAGCTTATTTTTGCCTTTTTAACAATGACTCATGTTTCATGGGACTCATACCCGTATTCTCAGCAATCACAATGCTGTACCTGGTGTTCTACCAAGCAAGTTTACTATGACCGAAAAGCCAAAGAGATGAAGCTGATTATGTGAACGTCAACATATATTAGATTACAAATCATGCTCTATAGTAAACGTGTTTTGAGATTCAGCTGTGATTTGCACTCAAAATTCAGCAAATCTTTTGTTATTTTATTTTGCACATGGAGGAAAAACAAATGTTTCGGCTGATGAAAAGTTTTTGAAGTCATAATATAGTATTGTGCAAGGAGACGAACAAAATAAGTGTTTATTAATAGATAATCTACCGCTCTAATTATAATTTATGATTTGAGTTGCTGATGTTTTACTGCCACTAGTGTTATTAGAGGCCAAGCACTGAAGGTGTGTAGATGTGCATCTATTGTATCCGTTAGTCTTCTTTTTTCTTCTTCTTCTTCATTGGCTCTGTCTAAAATCGCACCTTAACCCTCGCTGTTTTCCCCTGTGTCCACACTTTCGTGATGTAATGCCACTTTGACTGTGGGGTAGAAGTCTGCTCCAGAGCTCGCCTCAGTGTGGGCTCGGCAGAAGTGTGCATCGAGGGCACATAGCAGCCGCAAATGGGCGCTTGCGAGCACCCTTCTAAAAACTACAATGATGAATAGGACACCCTACGGTCTCGTGGTCTTAATGAACATGCGCACGCAGCAGCCAATGTAAGTCCACAAAAGTGCACATGAAGTGTGTTGTTTGGGACAGGGCCTTTTTCTTTTACTTCTGCTGCTGCTGCTGCTCTGGAAGTCTATGGCGTCTCATAGAACCATATGGTAAAAAGTCATAAAATTTGGCATACAGATAGAGGATAGTATGAACATGAACCTCACCAAATTTGGAGTCTCTAACTCAAACCTTTTAGCACGAACACTTGTCCAAATTTGCACTCAAATTTGTGGTAATTAAATTAAATTAAAAAGGGCTAGAAACTAAATTCTTCCCCCCACCCCCCTCTATATTCAGGGCTCGGAAGCCCTCCCTCAGCACAGCATGACAAATGTGTTTACTATTTGATCAATCCGATTATATGTAAGTGCGAACTCGTGAAATTTCTAGCATGATTATTAGAGTTCTCATTTCTTCAAGCTTGAATGCTTTAGTACAAATTTTGATTTTGCTTAATATATTCAAGTTCACATTTTAACTAACTTAGTCAGTGTAGACAGTTGTTTCTGGTGAATGCACTGAACCACGTTTTTTTTTTTTTTTTGCATGCGGCAAAAGATTTAATTACCCCTTCTCTTTTGACGATATGTGCAGTCATCTGCAGGAGAGAGATGGCATTGGAAGAAATTAATGTCCCTAAATCCCTTGCAGTTGCGATTGGATATTGGTTCTTGTCCTCTGCTTGTGGATGACTTATCTCTCATACGTTTAGACATGACGTTGTAATTCCATTGTAGAGGATGCTCTGACATGCTGAGATATTGCCTGCAGAGGCATCTATAAGAATGTGTTTGGAGAGTATGTGGGAATGAAAGGGGTTTGTTTACTAAAATGATGAACCAGCAACTTATATGCACATGTATTTTCTTTTATTTCTTTAGAATGGGCATAATAATGATAATAAAAAAAAAACATTATTATTCAAAAGCTAACATTTTCACATTTTTCACAAACGTACTTGGTAGAAAACACATACTGTAGCATATATTTCAAATGTCATGAAAACATCACGTATTAGTTCTCACCGCATCTTTTATAATATAAAAAAACAGAATTAATTAAAGAGATAAAACTGTTTCAATACCTTGCACAAATGCATATAAAAATGCAAAATTCTATGCACAAATATATGCTCTTCACATAGTTCTCCTAACCAACTTTTAGCATGGCACAGCAGTTAATTTAATTCAAAATGCACCAACATTACTAAAACACTTCATATAGTCTTAAATCAACTCATTCTTCCAAAATATAGCAAAAGCTGTCAACCAACAAGCACGCTTTGTCAATAGTAAAAAAAAAAAAAAAGACCTAAATAACTCTAATAACAGGTAGCATTGTACAATGTTGGCTTTTTAAAAATGTATTTACAAACAAGAATGTTTGTAGTTCTGAGTCGAATCCTCCTCCAAAGTAGGGTTGGGCGATATAGCTAAAAAAAACGTATCAACGATATAGTGTTTCATATCGCTCGGTATCGATAATTATTGACATTTTTATAACCTTTTATAAATCAAAAAGCAATAGAAAAAAATGTTTAAATTTAACCACTGTATTTATAATTAACACAATTTATTGAGACAAACAACAAATATGTTTTGTTTTAACAATCAAACACAATAAAAATTAAACTAATATCTAATTTCTAACGTTTTATATGCAGATTAAATAGGTCTTTATTGTATAGGTCTAATTGTCTCCCGAGGCCACAGGAGGGCGCAATAAGCAAAATAATGCAGCGCATTTAGCAAGTAACTCAAAAAACGTGCATTACGTCTAAATTAACTCATAAAAATCAAATATAATTTCGTAAATTGCATAGACAATTATGAACAGAACAGCATCATGTATGTATGCATTGCTTAATCCAAAGAGCAGAAGCGCCATTCACACAGACTGCATTTAAAAACATATGAGACGCAGTGAAAAGGAATAAACCTTCACAAGCAGGCACAGCACTCAATTCAGCATGTGTTCTTGTTTGTGTGTGCTGCCTGCGTCACTCATAGCACGTGCCTATACCGTGCGCTATATCGAACATTTTTTCTATCGATATCGAAGAAGGTGTACCGTCGATAAATATCGATACCGTTTTATCGCCCAGGCCTACTCCAAAGCGTAACTGGTATTGTGCAATACCTGGCATTATAGTGTGGACACACTTATTCTAATCTCACATACTGGTTAGGATGGATAGTGCATTGGGAAATCTTAAATCCACAGTGACTGAACGGCATCAGGTGTGACATAGATCAGTGCACAACTATTGTGTTCTA
>NW_015666578.1:1246399-1248236 GCF_001515625.1 Sinocyclocheilus rhinocerous
TATATATATATACATATATGTATATATATATACATACAGACAGACAAAACCTTGGTTCAATGCAAATTGTGCAAAACTCAGACAGCTCCATCAGGCCAAAGAAGATGCCGACAGGAATGGGGACAGAGTTTTGTGTAAACAGGACAAAAACACACTGACAAAGGAGATCAGAGTGGCTAAGAGGAACTACTCTGAAAAGCTGAGAAAAATGTTTTCTGCCAATGACCCTGCATCAGTGTGGAAAGAACTGAAAGACTACAAGACACCATCCCCCAGCACTGTGGAGAATCAAAAACTGGCCGATGATTTGAATGAGTTTTATTGCAGGTTTGAAAAACACTGTCTTCCACCCCAAACCCATGCTGACCTTCTCTCCATGGATCTATTAACACCTCCAGCAACCCCCCTCTCCCCCCTCCTGCACTTCAGGTCTGTGAAACAGATATGTGTCAGGTCAGAAGAGAAAGAAAGCACCAGGCCCAGACGGTGTTACACCAGCCTGTCTAAAAACCTGTGCTGACTAGCTGGAGCCATGTTCACACATATCTTCAACAGATTACTGGAGCTGTGCGAAAACCCTGCCTGCTTCAAACGCTCCTTTACCAGCTGAGGAAGTTTAACCTGTCACAGGAGCTGCTGATACAGTTCTACTCTGCAGTCACTGAATCCGTCCTCTGCACTTCTATAACTGTCTGGTTCAGCTCAGCTATCAAATCAGAGCAATCACTGGTACAACCCTCCCCATGCACTCTTCAAGAATTGCACTCATCCAGAGTGAGTAAAAGAGCTGACAAAATTATTCTGGACCCCTCACACCCAGCCAACTTCCTGTTTGAACTGTTGCTGTCTGGTTGGTGCTACAGAGCACTGAGCACCAGAACAGCCAAACATAAGAACAGTTTCTTCCCTCATACAATCCATCTCATGAACAGCTAACTTGGCAATAAACGTGTAATACACAACACTATTTATACATTTATTTATTTAACACACATATCTCTTTTTACATTTCCTTGCATTTGTACATAACACACCTGTACACGCGGGTCTTGTCTTTTTCTCCTACAGGTGACTTGCAGGACCCTGTACGTTATGGTACTAAATTAGTTTTCATTGTTTAACCACCACAGCGTCTTGTCTCCATGTCGATTGCAAGTGACATCGCAGGTATAGCGGAGAGTGCTGGTGATGAAGTGACATTGTAATTTTGTTTCTTTTTTCTTGTCTTCACCACCTGGCTACTTTTGTAAAATGTTGAGAGATTGAAAAATAAATAAATACATAAATAAATAATAATAATAATAATAAATAAATAAAATTAAATAAAAAATTACATATATTTATATTTTTTAAATAAGTTTAATAATAATAAAAAAAGATTGCAAGGGACGTCACTTGTGGTGCAAGTGCATGTCTGCAGCCAGACCCTATTGATTCCAATACAACTTGAGTAAAAGTCTAAGAGTATCTGATTTTAAAAGTACTTCAGTTTCCTCTTCAGGAACTCGAGCTGCGTCGGAGGACGCTTCGGGAATGCCCTTCAGCGTGACCGGCTCTGAACCTCGTGTGTAATCAGACCAATAGATGGGCGAGACGTCACGGGCGGGTGACGTAATGACCAGGAAGCTATAAAAGCACGTGCGGTGAGACCAGGCATATACTGTCTACTTTGTATATTGTGTATTTATTTATGTATTTATTTTAAACAAATAATTAATTAATAAATTATTTTTTGCATAGTGTTATTTCCTATTTACTTATCCTATTTATATTCTCTTTAGTATCTGTGTCTCGTCTTGTCACTGTCATTCTGTTTGCGTTGTGGAAGCTTCTTCGC
>NW_015666578.1:1248351-1249008 GCF_001515625.1 Sinocyclocheilus rhinocerous
GCTGAGGCCTCCGGTACGATCTCGGGTCCCCACGTGGGACCTGGCTGTGGTGCTAGAGGCTCTCTGTAGGCCTCCCTTCGAGCCTATTGAGGAGATCTCTGATCGCCATCTCACTATCAAAACTACTTTCCTTCTGGCGATATCTTCTCTCAAGAGAGTTGGGGATCTGCAGGCCCTTTCAGTGGCCCCGTCTTATCTTGACTTTGCGCCCGGTCTGGCCAAAGCGTTTCTGTTCCCTCGAGCGGGGTATGTTCCTAAGGTCCCCTTCTCTACACCATGGCCTGTCGTACTCCAGGCCTTCAGTCCTCCTCCCTTCGGGGATCCAGACCAGCAGAAGCTAAACTGTATGTGTCCAGTGCGAGCTTTGGACGCATACGTCCACAGAGCTGCCTTGTGAAGAAGGGCGGACCAACTGCTCGTATGCTGTGGTCCCCCTAAGAGAGGTCGTCCTGCTACGAAACAGACCCTCAGTCGGTGGATAACAGATGCTATTTCTATTTCTTATGAGTCCTCTGATCTCCCTTCGCCTCTTGGGGTCAAGGCTCACTCTACGAGAAGTGTGGCGGCCTCTAAGGCCTTCTTGGCAGGTGTCTCAATGCAGGACATCTGCGACGCTGCAGGAGGGTCCACGCCCCTAACCTATGTCAGGTTTTATGG
>NW_015666578.1:1252974-1258804 GCF_001515625.1 Sinocyclocheilus rhinocerous
CGCACGTGCTTTTATAGCTTCCTGGTCATTACGTCACCCGCCCGTGACGTCTTGCCCATCTATTGGTCTGATTACACACGAGGTTCAGAGACGGTCACGCTGAAGGGCGTTCCCGAAGCGTCCTCCGACGCAGCGTCTCGTTCCCTCGAGGAACCATGGTTACATACGTAACCTGAGACGATTTCACTCGTACTGAATCTAGGCTCAGAGATGCACTAGTCCTCAACACCTTAGAGACATTTCAGTGAAAAATAAGAGACAGCTGATTTGTGAGGAGAGCAATCACATGTATATTTTCTAAAACCAAATAAAACTGAACACCTCAATATTGCAATAAATCATGGTCAACACAACAGCTTCCAAAACGTCTACAAACAGTGAAGTCTCAGTTAAGCTCAAGTACTCATAAAGGGCATAAGTCAATGAATATCCTTGAAAAAGGTCTCAGCCATGTCCTCATCTTGATTAACAATGAATTTCCAACAGCTGAAAGTAACATTACAAGCAGACCCCTAACTAGTCATCAATTTAACAATGTCCTTTACTCCATTTTCATATAATGAGAGCTATAATACTAACAGTGTAAGAGGTGCAAGTATATTTTCCATATCGGAATAACATGATAGCATTTTTTCCCTTTTTTGGCTGAATAATATCTGGAAACCAGAAGAAATTTAACAGCATTAGTGAAGTACAACCTTGTGATTTGCTTTCTTTCCTTTTATCTGTTTCTTCTTCTCTTTCTCTGTCATTCTTGTCCTCTCTTCTACTGTTAGTTTTGTCAGGCAGATGTAAGGGCTCAGTGTGTCTGACTGTACTTTTTGATTTCAGTTTGTCATTCACATCAGAGCAGAAAGCCCTCCCAAGGACTTAGTGGCCTCTCTCAGGCAGAATACTAATGAAAGTGCCTCTCTTCTCTCTTAATTTTTCTTTTTGCAAGCTGTGAAGCCACAAATCTTAATCAAGGAAAGTGAAATGGCATGGGATTGTTCATCCCCACCATGATAAGAGGGTCCAAACAACGCTTGTGACCCCATCTCCACAGGACTCTGAAGGTAAAATAAAGAATCTGACCTCTGCCCACCAGGAAACCCTCAGTCCTGCGGAGCCACTGTTTGGCTCCATTTACCCTTGGGGCTTTATGGAAAAATCATGGCTTATTCCAAAGCTACCAAGTGCTCTCTTGTCTTTACATTCTCTTGTCTTTACATTCTCAGATGATCTAGAGTAGAAATTGTCTTTGGCTCGGAAGGAAAACTGCGGAAGCCCATTTCCGCCAATTCTGAGAACTAAAGTCAGAATTGCGAGATGTAAAAAGTCGCAATTACCTTTTTTTTTTTTTTTTTCAGTGGCGGAAATGTGCTTCCATAGAAAAGAGAAATGTAAGACATTTTTAAGGGCAGTATATTTTCTCAATTGAAAGGTTATTGTTTTTGTTGTGCTACAGCTACACTCTCTATGCATTTTATATTAAAATACAAAATCCACTAGAACAATGCTATATATTTTGTAGGACTGTCAGATTAACGCGTTAACTTAAATTAGTTATGAAAAAAATTACGCGATTAAAATATTTTAATGCAGTTAATGCACTGGCCCCACCCCCAGACCTTTACGTCATCTTACATTTCATAGAGTTGACTGTTGAAAAATATGATGCAGGGCAACAACTCCATAAATGCAGTTATGTCCCAAAACTCAAGATATTGGGGCAAAAATAAATAAATAAGTAAATAATAACTGTATGAGTTTTTGTCTCATATTTAAATCACATGATATATTATATATACGCGATATCACACGAGCAGCGAGAGCAATATCACACGATTGCTGTTTTTGTCACGAATAGCACGAGTGCAAATGTGATTTTATACAACAGTTCAGTTAATATTATGTTATATTTTAAACACCATACTGTGTGTTTTTGCCCAATTTTGCCAACGAAAATATTACCTATAAAGCCACCGCAGAAATGTTGTGTGTCTGTGAGCAACATAGTGGTATTAAGGTTCTGAATGAATCCAATGATTCCAAGGCACATTCATAGAGAAAGTCATTTACTTAATTCCTGAATGAATCAGCCGTATGAAGGAATCAAATGAATGAATGACTCATAAAGACAATTACTTTCAATTATTCGTTCATCTGGGACCCGGTGTCATAACATTTTATTATTAGTCAGGTAAAAATGTATCATGCCAATTACATAATTAAACAATTAGAAGCCGATTTAGAAAGGATACTGCAATTTTGAATCACATTGTAGCCACATGGCAATTCCAACATAGGTTCATTCTAAGGCACGTATTTCACATGAGCCTGGGTTTCTATGCTCCTGTACATGGATTACTGCAGCTATATGGGAAATAGCCGAGCGTTCCACGTCAGAAACAAATTCAACAAAAGTAAAACATGTAACTCGAAATTGCTGAATAATTCCTATGTTACAGTTATTCTAATTTAACACAAGGTTCAATTGCTCTAGAATGCACAGCATCTACAATATTTTACCTAAGTATTTCAAACAACACTTACAGCAAAGCAATAATGTGTTTTAAAGAATAAACTTGACTAGTCTATGTGCATGTAGTATCACAAACAACTATAAAGTGTGTTCTATGAGCACAATGTGTTTAGCACAATTACACATTTTAAAAATAAAAAGAAATGCATACCTGACAGCAGAGAGAGACACAACCGCATGTGAGAGTTCTAGTGCAGAGCTCCAGAGACTCACACACACAGTGTGGGGGTTTTCTGGTTACATAATCCCAAAGTAATGTTTTGCCACTTCGCTTATATCCAGACCAGAACAAACAAATATTCAAATCAGTTGTAAAAACATAAAATACCTTTTGGTGTTAGGATCTGTGACCCAGGGTCACACCTGGCCAGAGATAGGAAAACAGTCTCACCTGACCCTGAGGAGAACACACCCCCTCAGCAGCAGAACAGAATTCTTCAAAAGTATATAATATAAGTGACTGCTTATATCCATTTACCAATCGCATGGAGACCTTTACAGTGATACTAAACATGAAAGGGTTAAAATCATAGATTCTTAAGATATTATTAACCACAGAATTATAGAAACTTGAGTTCTTGACACTTCTAAGTCAACTTTTAGTGACCAGGGCCATATGGTCAGGAGGGAGAGAGGGTGGCTAAAGGATGGGTGAAGGGACAATTGAGCAAATGTTTTCTTTGAGATCTTCTCTTCAGATTAGACAGTTTATTGTTTTGTTGCATGGCATCTGTTTTGTAAGAATTATCATTGCGGGTCTTACAGTATGAAAAAAATCTGTATGAGTAGCTTAGTAATTTTGTATGAGCTACTTGTGGCTATTTTTAGCCTTTCCTTTTTAGCGCCCAAACTCTGGAATAATCTACCTAACACTGTTCGGGAGGCAGACACACTCTGTCAGATGCCAATTACATAATTAAACAATTAGAAGCCGATTTAGAAAGGATACTGCAATTTTGAATCACATTGTAGCCACATGGCAATTCCAACATAGGCTCATTCTAAGGCACGTATTTCACATGAGCCTGGGTTTCTATGCTCCTGTACATGGATTACTGCAGCTATATGGGAAATAGCCGAGCGTTCCACGTCAGAAACAAATTCAACAAAAGTAAAACATGTAACTCGAAATTGCTGAATAATTCCTATGTTACAGTTATTCTAATTTAACACAAGGTTCAATTGCTCTAGAATGCAGAGCATCTACAATATTTTACCTAAGTATTTCAAACAACACTTACAGCAAAGCAATAATGTGTTTTAAAGAATAAACTTGACTAGTCTATGTGCATGTAGTATCACAAACAACTATAAAGTGTGTTCTATGAGCACAATGTGTTTAGCACAATTACACATTTTAAAAATAAAAAGAAATGCATACCTGACAGCAGAGAGAGACACAACCGCATGTGAGAGTTCTAGTGCAGAGCTCCAGAGACTCACACACACAGTGTGGGGGTTTTCTGGTTACATAATCCCAAAGTAATGTTTTGCCACTTCGCTTATATCCAGACCAGAACAAACAAATATTCAAATCAGTTGTAAAAACATAAAATACCTTTTGGTTTGTTAGGATCTGTGACCCAGGGTCACACCTGGCCAGAGATAGGAAAACAGTCTCACCTGACCCTGAGGAGGACACACCCCCTCAGCAGCAGAACAGAATTCTTCAAAAGTATATAATATAAGTGACTGCTTATATCCATTTACCAATCGCATGTAGACCTTTACAGTGATACTAAACATGAAAGGGTTAAAATCATAGCTTCTTAAGATATTATTAACCACAGAATTATAGAAACTTGAGTTCTTGACACTTCTAAGTCAACTTTTAGTGACCAGGGCCATATGGTCAGGAGGGAGAGAGGGAGGCTAAAGGATGGGTGAAGGGACAATTGAGCAAATGTTTTCTTTGAGATCTTCTCTTCAGATTAGACAGTTTATTGTTTTGTTGCATGGCATCTGTTTTGTAAGAGTTATCATTGCGGGTCTTACAGTATGAATTCACGGTGTGTGTGTGTTCACGGCTGTGTGTGTGCAATGAAATACAATAATGTGAATTTATGTGATCAAATATAATGTTAAAAAAACTTGAATACATTACCTCATCCATGACCATGATTTCTGTCAGATTTTTTCCATCGGCTGTGAGGGTAAAAACAACAACTCCCATGATTCCACGCTCCTTCACAGCGTCATCAAGCTTGTCTTTGTTACTGTTTTGAATAACCGACTTCTAGCACTGAAACTTACATGCTGTGTGTTACTTTTTTTGAGCTGCCATTTTTCTACTTACAATAAGGTAAATAGTGATTTTTTAAAACTCTTAATGCTAATCTCTCAACATAACTTTATTGCCACACATGTTCCATCCAGACATACCTTTAATCAGAAGTAATTGTCTTTCACAAAGCAATTCACATTACATGTTCCTTGTGTAATCATTTTCCGTACAAGTGAACATGAACAAACTAATCAATATTACCACATTTCACAACAAAAACAACAGGTTGCCAGTCATTTGCTTTAATACCTTTCTAACAACCAAGATTGGCATTTAAGCTTGTATAAATTAAAAAACACGTATATTAAGCAAAAAAAACAAAAAAAAAAAACACTTTAATCTTATCTTTATAATATATTTAGAATTTTCTATATTAGTCTCACAGAGTTACCATCATCTATTCATTATTAAAGTCATGAGGGACACAAAACTGCAAAAAAGCTGAAGTTGGTGCATACATACATTAAACGTATGACAGCAAAAACAAAGCGCAGAATCATCTGCATGCTGTATTCAAGTCAGTCTTGATTAGTATACCAACTAGAAACAAAAGTATGTTTTCTACCACTGAAAATGCATGGAGAGTACTGTTGTAATATCACTTGATTAGGCTGATCCTGAGATCATCCACGGTCTGAGGATTTGAAAACTCCACCTTGGCTCCATTAGACCCAAAGTGGCTAATCTCTGAGTTTGAGCTAACCCGGTGGTTGAGTGATGTCAGATGGAGAAGGCTAGTACGTTCTGAATCTGAAGAAGGCCTTTATATGACAAGAATATGAATATGACAAGCCATATTCTAATATCCATGTTTATTTTATGTGATCCAAAAAATGCTTACGTCTGTGAAAAAAAAAAAAACACTGATGACAGGGCTTCACTCTGCATGCGTTTTAATACACATATTGACGCCGGCCCTGATCTGTCCATTTTGAAGCAGACAGACCTTTTTGGTGAGTGTAGAGAACTTTGCTGTTAAATGCATAGCGAGGTCTTGTGTTCTGTCATGGCGGGTCAGGCAG
>NW_015666578.1:1258874-1259801 GCF_001515625.1 Sinocyclocheilus rhinocerous
ACATATTGTGTTTTACAGGTGGGTAAAACAAAAAACAAGTGTGCAACGTAATTAGTATTTTTGGCAACAAATGAGAAGTGGGAACAAAACACAGGAAAACCAGGTGAAACAAACTAAAAGCCCATGAAACGGAAGACAACTATGTTCTACTATCAGAATTTACAGAAGACCTCATCAGCCTGTCAATCTTCTGTCTTCTAAAGAGGCATCTGGTTCTGTGCTACAAAGTGTGTTGCTGTGTGTACTGTTACTGGATCATGCTACAATTTAATTAAGCCATACTCTGGAGCTGATGATTTACTGTAAAATATTTGAGAAGGTGAAGAAGGTGATTTGTGTTGTGAATCACAATCAGGCTGATTTCTAAATGGTGAAAACACAACAGTATGAACCGTATGAACCTGGAGAAACCTACCACATCGGGGAACATTGTGTGACATCATGGATGAGGGATACAGTGACATAAAAGCAGATCAATACCAAGCCTGAAATCCATATGCATTTTAACAATGGTGGAAGAACAATGAGGACATTCATTGTAATGTGCACAACAATGTACAGTCGTGGACAGAATTGTTGGTACCCTTGGTAAATAGGATCAAAAAAGGCTGTGAAAAGAATTCTGCATTCTACTATTTGATATTTCATTATAAAAATAAAATAAAATATGTAAGCTTTAATTGAAGTAAAAAATAAATGAAAGGGGGGTGGATCCCATTGTGAAATAAATCATTTTCTCTAATACACAATGGCCACAATTATTGGTACCCTTAGAAATTCTTATGAGTAAAATATCTCTGAAGTTTATTCCCATTCATATTTACAATTTTTAGCACACCAGGGTGATTATGAACTTAACATTATCCAGCCATTGCTTCCTGTAAAACCAACACGTTCTCACTCCCAACTCGTCACATATGGACGCTT
>NW_015666578.1:1260713-1276953 GCF_001515625.1 Sinocyclocheilus rhinocerous
ACTGTTGTAATATCACTTGATTAGGCTGATCCTGAGATCATCCACGGTCTGAGGATTTGAAAACTCCACCTTGGCTCCATTAGACCCAAAGTGGCTAATCTCTGAGTTTGAGCTAACCCGGTGGTTGAGTGATGTCAGATGGAGAAGGCTAGTACGTTCTGAATCTGAAGAAGGCCTTTATATGACAAGAATATGAATATGACAAGCCATATTCTAATATCCATGTTTATTTTATGTGATCCAAAAAATGCTTACGTCTGTGAAAAAAAAAAAAACACTGATGACAGGGCTTCACTCTGCATGCATTTTAATACACATATTGACGCCGGCCCTGATCTGTCCATTTTGAAGCAGACAGACCTTGTTGGTGAGTGTAGAGAACTTTGCTGTTAAATGCATAGCGAGGTCTTGTGTTCTGTCATGGCGGGTCAGGCAGGTGAAGAAAAATGATCTATTTGTAGCTCTATTATTAATTATTAACAGAGAAAGATTTGACACATGGCAGCATAAACACCACAAAACAAATAACTGAACAAACCGAGGGCAAGATATACATATTGTGTTTTACAGGGGGGTAAAACAAAAAACAAGTGTGCAACGTAATTAGTATTTTTGGCAACAAATGAGAAGTGGGAACAAAACACAGGAAAACCAGGTGAAACAAACTAAAAGCCCATGAAACGGAAGACAACTATGTTCTACTATCAGAATTTACAGAAGATCTCATCAGCCTGTCAATCTTCTGTCTTCTAAAGAGGCATCTGGTTCTGTGCTACAAAGTGTGTTGCTGTGTGTACTGTTACTGGATCATGCTACAATTTAATTAAGCCATACTCTGGAGCTGATGATTTACTGTAAAATATTTGAGAAGGTGATGGTATTGGATTGTGTTGTGAATCACAATCAGGCTGATTTCTAAATGGTGAAAACACAACAGTATGAACCTAACATAATTGGAGAAACCTACCACATCGGGGAACATTGTGTGACATCATGGATGAGGGATACAGTGACATAAAAGCAGATCAATACCAAGCCTGAAATCCATATGCATTTTAACAATGGTGGAAGAACAATGAGGACATTCATTGTAATGTGCACAACAATGTACAGTCGTGGACAGAATTGTTGGTACCCTTGGTAAATAGGATCAAAAAAGGCTGTGAAAAGAATTCTGCATTCTACTATTTGATATTTCATTATAAAAATAAAATAAAATATGTAAGCTTTAATTGAAGTAAAAAATAAATGAAAGGGGGGTGGATCCCATTGTGAAATAAATCATTTTCTCTAATACACAATGGCCACAATTATTGGTACCCTTAGAAATTCTTATGAGTAAAATATCTCTGAAGTTTATTCCCATTCATATTTACAATTTTTAGCACACCAGGGTGATTATGAACTTAACATTATCCAGCCATTGCTTCCTGTAAAACCAACACGTTCTCACTCCCAACTCGTCACATATGGACGCTTGGTCAGGATCCCTTGGCGTCATTTTCTAACGCACTGGGTACCCCTCTGGCGTCATTTTTCAACGTGCAGGGAATCGCACAGACTTCTGACCGGAGCCCGCTGCGTTGAAATTTGACGTGTTAGGGAAGCATACCATTGCAACTACGATAAATAGTAATAAAAAAGAATAGGCTACAATAAATTATTTATGACAGGGCGAGTCAATTGGCGCCCCCCAGGTCATATTTACCTAGCTCTCCAACTGATTTTTTATTTAAAAAATCACTGGCCGTCTGATATCAAAGTGCCGTCTGTGAAACAGGGTTCAGCGGTGACTTTAACAACGCTCCATGGCGCGAGCAACAGCAGTATGCACTTTTTAGTGTTTCCTAGGTAATGCTGGTATTTTTGTCGGAGGCTTGTTGATGTTGATAAACGTATTTAATGTGCTGTGATTAATGTGTGTTAAACAATGATTAATCAGCGCAAACCTATTAATCAATGATTAAAACGCAAACCTAATATTTATTTATTTATCTATTTATTGATTGATTGATTAAATGATTTATTGATGTTTTTATTATTTTTTATTTATTAATAAATCAATTAATCTGTGGCACTGACGTCATTGTAAGACGCGATCCCAAGGTCCACTGCGATTTTCCACTTGGTAAGTAGAACAGTTAATACAGATGGGAACAATCCTTAAATTTACGCAACAAAAACTGTTGAATCAGATCAAGAAGTTGTGTTTAGAACCTTTAGAAGTGCAAGGTAGCAGTTTGGTGATGCAGTAAATGACAGCAGACATTATAAAAATATAACTTGCTGCAGCAAATGTGTAGTAGGCTAGCTAAGTTAGCTAATTAAATTCACGTTAGTAAGTTTTTTTCACATATAATCATGCAAGGTAATATCATAGGAGATTGTATGATTTTTAGTTATGATGTGTTTTAGTTATCCATATTACAGTAGCTCACAACACTAGCCATTTAGAAATGTTCAGATGAAGAACAATGTTGCCAGCTTGGTGTGTTTTCCAGCAATTGTTCAAAATCCACACACAATTATATAGTCAACACACAAATCTTACCAATAATAAACCATACAAATTAATTCATAGCGACAACAATATTGTGGCTCATCACAATTTTTCAATATGTCATAATAAAGCAAATTAAGTGTTCTTCTCTAAAGAAGGCTACGTTGTAAACTATGTCCCATGTCTGTCATTTGCCTTAAAGTAATAAAAGGGTACAACAGAAATATCAAATTCCACCTGTCCAAGGCCATTTTATCCCACGTAGTACAACTCAAAACCAATCAAAAACTGCCCAATCTGCCAACACTGATGAAGAAAATACTGGTAAACATGTATGGAGTTCAATTTTAAATATTAGTTTTTTCTCTTATCAGGTCCTTCAAATTTGCCAGCTTTCAACAATCTCCTTTATTTTTACCTCCCTCCACACACACACACACACACACACACACACACACACACACACACACAAAACAAAGGCACTTTTAAGAGCCACGTCCATCTTGTTAACCTGTACTTGTCTCTCTGTAGCTCGCTCGCTCTTTTTTCTCTATCTCTCTCTGTTTACGTCTGTATCTGTCGTATCTGTCCATCTTTCTGTTTCTCTCAATAGGTCCTACAAAAACTATCTTTATTTTAACACATTGTCTGTCTGTTTTTTTTTTATTTTTGTGTATATTTTTACTGTATATTTCTTGTGAAGTTATGACCAGGCCCAAATTCAGGCCCTGCCCATCTTGCCAGACTCCCAATCAGGCAAGCAGGAAAAATTGTTATGTCTGCTTTGGAAGTCTGTCTACTAAACAAAAAATAAAAGACATAGTGGTTTCACTGGATAGCCAGCGGGGGCAATCTGTCATGAAAAGCAGAAATGCTGGGCGTATAATTGATTCTGCCCGTATTGCAGTAAGTAAAATGCAAATTTTTCATAAGTGTTATTTGAAGTGTAACTGAAAGCCTATGTTTGTCACATAGTGAATATCATAGACTAGTACCAGTATGATGTGGCCTTTATAAACTTAGTCTTATTTCATACAAGGAAGACTCTTTATCTTTAAATTGTGCTAAAGAGAAACAATAAGTTGTGTTATCTGTCAAATAATGAGTCAGTACATTCAAGATCACGTGTTGGAAATCAAACCCATGACCTTGCTGTTGCTAGCACCATGTGCTACTGTTTGCCTATAGTTTTGGTGATTAAACCACATATTCTCATTGCACAACACAATAAAAAAAATATTTGATTAGGAATAATGGTGTGAAAGGAGACTTTGACCCAAATGAAACCCTAATGAACGAACAGCTGTGTGTGTGATCAGACTGGAGCTTTGTAGAGTGTTGAAAATGTTCCTATTCTGAAACTAGTACTTATAAAAGCCCCTGCTGATAGGTAATTGATAGAAGGGGATTTTTTGGAACAAGCCTTTGGCTTTTTAATGCTTTCAGATGACATAAGGAGCAATTTTCTCCTTTTCCTGTTTGTTGTGGCCAGAGCTGAACTTCACCTATATAATGCACTGACATTTAATCAATAACCAATCACCCACACAGCAATGCTTTGACTTGTATTTGTTTAACCTGAGGGTGAGATATTTCCAGATACTGATAATGAAGATCTGAGGGGAGGACTTTTTTTTCCATCAAATGGTTTCATCCTCCTGCTAAAGTGAGTTGTTTGCAGTAGGTGTATGGTCTGGTGTGTTCATGAAGTCGTTCAGAGAGCTCTCCTGAGTGAATACTCTTACGCTAGAGTGCTGTATCTGATCAGTTGTGTCGTCTGCTAACATGCCAGATATTAAAATGCCTCCATTCAATTCTTCTATTCAAGCTTCTTCATTAAAAGCAAGCAGAATGAAAAGTGTGTCCTTGATAAGACTTCATTCTGTTGCATTTGGACTGATACAAATTGTTACCATTGTTCCAAAAGAAGTAATGAAAATGCTTATTGGATTATATGATTGATTCTTTTCCCCTTCTATATGCAGAATTTTAATTGTGTTGTTGAACTCCATTAAATCTGACAGACTGTATTAATATTTTCTGCCAGATGAATGTGTGCATTATATGCACACCCCTTATATACTTTATATATATATATATATATAATATAATTATATATATATTCTACATCTTTTCACCAGCCAATTGATATTTCTTTAAGCACTGCAACACAAGTTTAGTTTAAGTTTAAGTTTAGTTAAAAGTAGTCTGTGTTTTAATGCAAATAGTCAACTAGTTGTTTAGGCCACACACCAACTACTTAATTTTAAAGTTTTGTCAAAGATAAAGCTTTCACTACTATACGCCATTCACATTTCCAACCTTGAACACAGTAATGTTTACACTCTACACCTTTTATTACTTCACTTTTTATTTGCACTTACTTTTGTGATAAGCACATTAATTGTTTTCCACATCAGTAAAGCCAGGTTAAGGTAACTAATGAAGATCATGACAAACTACACACACCAAAAGGAAGCTTTACCACTTCTGTATTGTGCGTTTGGGACTTACAAATGCACCAGCAATGATACGAAAACAATGGTAAAATGATACTCTTATAGTTTTATGATCAAAAATGTCCTCATTTTATCTGCCCTTTCAGTGAATTATTAGTTACATTTTAACAGAGGCAAGTGCTTTGCTAGGACTGTACTCTTAGTTTTGGAAATGCTTTGAAAGTGCCCATGATGCTGTTGTTCTTCACACAATGAGAATATTAAGCCAAATTATCAACCTCAGATTCCCAGGATGCTTTTGAAGCCCAGACATATGCCAATAGTCTCAATGTGAGATTTCACACATTCATTCTAATTGTAGAATGATGAGTTCTCATCAACACTGATTAAGCTGAAACAGGGTAGTTGTATAATGGTTGTGTTCAGAGCTTTAAGAAAATACAAAAACGGTGTGCACATCCAAAAAAAAAAAAAACACATTGGGCCAGTGAACTGTATTCACAAGTCTGATTCCCTGAGTGCACGTGTGACCGATGCCACGAAAAGAAAGTTACTAATGCCGAATTTTAGGAATAATTATTGTAACCTAAAATCATATTTAGGTCACAACTGTCAGTTGTTTGTGAAGTAAATATAAAGAGCAAAATGTTTAAGCCCACTGAAGTGTTTGAATGCGGATATGTCCACATTTCAGATTTCCTCTCAGACCTGTTGGTTACTGTTGATAAAGCACTAATTGTCAGAAATTTTAACATGCACGTTGATAATACAAATGATGCATTAGGACTTGCGTTTACTGACCTAATAAACTCTTTTGGGGTCAAGCAAAACGTCACCGGGCACACTCATTGTTTTAATCATATGCTAGATATGTAGATATCGTACCTCAAAGTGATGATGTTACTGACCGTCTGGGCAGAACTATTGTTCCAGCCACCAAAGACAGATTCACAAATAACCTGCCTGATTTATCTCAACTGCTCTGTGTACCCATAACCACATGAACTAGATGAAATGACTATCAATATGTGCACTATCTTCTCTAATACATTAGAAGCTGTTGCCCCCATCAAATTGAAAACAAAAAGTACTGCGCCATGGTACAACAGTAATACCCATTCTCTCAAAAAAGAAACTCGTAGTCTTGAGCGCAAATGGAGAAAAAATTACGTTTTAGAAGCTTTTAGAATTGCATGGAAAAACAGTATGTCCAGCTATAGACAGGCTCTAAAAGCTGACAGGTCCGAGCATATCCACAGACTTATAGAAAATAACCAAAACAATCCAAGGTTTTTATTTAGCACAGTTGCTAGATTAACTGATAACCAGACGCCACCCGATCTAAATATTCCCTCACAGTTTAATAGTAATAACTTTATGAATTTCTTCACTGATAAAATAGATAACATCAGAAATACAAAAACAAATGTAGATTCTACAGCGTCTAATAGTTCAGCTTCATTCATTGCACCCAAAGATAAACTGCAGTGCTTTACAAATATAGGACAGGAAGGGTATTAAGCCTCTTATTAAAAAACCACAACTAGATCCTAGCGAACTGGCAAATTACAGACCCATTTCAAATCTTCCGTTTATGTCTAAAATTTTAGAAAAAGTTGTGTCTGCTCAATTGTGCTCCTTCCTGCAAAAAAATATCTCTATCAAGAATGTCAGGTTTCAGGCCCCATCATAGCACAGAAACTGCACTTGTTAAAATTACAAATGACTTGCTGCTTGCGTCGGACCAAGGCTGCATCTCATTGCTAGTTCTACTTGATCTTAGTGCTGCGTTCGACACTATAGATCATGACATACTCATAGATCGATTACAAAACTATACAGGTATTCAAGGGCAGGCTTTAAGATGGTTTAGATCCGACCTGTCCGATCGCTACCACCTTGTTCATTTAAATGGGGAGTCATCTCAATTATCACCAGTAAAATATGGAGTGCCACAAGGATCTGTCCTAGGTCCTCTGCTATTTTCGATATACATGTTGCCCCTTGGTAATATTATTAGAAAATACGGGATTACTTTCCACTGTTATGCTGATGATACTCAACTATATATCTCAACAAGACCAGATGAAACTTCTAAATTATCTAAGATAACAGAGTGTGTTAAAAATGTAAAAGATTGGATGACCAATAATTTTCTCCTATTAAACTCAGATAAGACAGAGATATTACTTATTGGACCAAAAAACAGTACACAGAATCTCTTGGATTACAATTTTCAACTACACGGATGTACTGTTACTTCCTCTACAGTCAAAAATCTGGGTGTTATATTAGATAGCAACTTGTCTTTTGAAAATCATATTTCCCATGTTACAAAAACAGCATTCTTCCATCTTAGAAACATTGCCAAACTACGAAATATGTTACCTGTTTCTGATGCAGAAAAGCTAGTTCATGCATTCATGACCTCTAGACTGGACTAATGTAATGCACTCTTCCATATCAGTTACAAAATATTATGACTTACCTATAAGGCCCTTAATGGGTTAGCTCCTGCATACCTAACTAGTCTTCTACCACACTACAATCCATCACGCTCCCTAAGGTCGCAAAACTCTGAACTTTTGGTAGTACCTAGGATAGCAAAGTCCACTAAAGGAGGTAGAGCTTTTTCGCATTTGGCTCCCAAACTCTGGAATAGCCTTCCTGATAACGTTCGGGGTTCAGACACACTCTCTCTGTTTAAATCTAGATTAAAGACACATCTCTTTGGCCAAGCATTCAAATAATGCATCTTCGCCCCGGGGAGAGGGCTCGACGCTCCGCCTGTCTTCCTCCGAGGAGGTTGATGTGGAGTGCGTCGATGAGCTTGCCAGTTGCACAAGAACCAGTTGCACAAGCATATTATGTCTAATATTATAATGAGCAGCATTACTGGGGAGCGGAGCTCGTGCAGTCAGCTCTCGAGGGGCTGATTGTGCTTTTCCCGCTACAAAACGCTCCGCTCTCGCCCGGGCACGCTCCGAGGAGTGTGTCCGTGCCTGTGATCTTGCTGTTCAGGTCACGCTGCTGCTGAGGCACGGCGGCAATTGAGATCGCGGGGATCGCACATGATCTGGCAGACGGGTTGGAGACAGGCTCTCCCTATCTCCACTCGCATTCCCTAGATCTAGCGCTCTCTCTCGGGGTTCGGAAGCCCATGCTGCGGTTTCTTCCCCCTCTGAGTGAGAGCTTGCTGCTGCAGCTATCTTTCTCCGAGGAGATTGATATTGTTTTATAACGGAGCGGCTCGCACGCTGCCGAGGCAACGCGTGCATTACATCATTCTCGGTTTTTAATATGAATCATATCACACCAGACCGTGTTTACTTGTCTGGTTGTTTGACTGCATTTAATAATGAGGAAATAAATGAAGTATTTCATCTGACTATGAGAAGTTAGATATACAGGAGCTCTTGGGATGACAATTTCTCGAGTGAGAGCACGTGTTTACCTCTCTTCCTCCGAGGAGGTTGAGGTGGTCAGCATGGGCTGCTGGGCGGGAGCAGTCCCAACCTACTGTGTTCCAGCTCCTCATTCAGGGAGCGTCACTTATCGTACTCCCCAGAATTTAGAGTCAGAGTGGCGCTCCCAGGCCGAAGGCTTCTAGCAGAAGGCGTGTCTGCGGACCGTCATTCTCGCTTGATAGTCTTCGGCTAAAACGTCCTGACGCCTAGGGCCCAGGACTTCTGAGGGCTGGCCCCCTCTGGGGGAGAGCGGGGGACACCTCATTATACGGTGCCCGTCTCTCCTCAGTGCCCTCGGGAGATCGATCTGCCAACCCTGCCACCTAAGGTGCTTCAGGGCGCAGCAGTCTCCGGTGAGCACTTCTCTCAGTCACCGCTCGGAAACGTAGCGGTACTAAGAGGCTCGCTACCTCTTCGGTGGTCTCTAGAGTAGCTAGTTCGGCCGTCCCATGCCGGTTCGCCGCTTCAGGGCACCGACCTAGCCTCTCTAACTGCACTGGAGGCCAGTCTCGAGAGACTGGTTCCCTTAGTAGGTCACCTGGCAGTGTGGGAGCCCCTGCAAAGCATGTCTCATTGGGTCCTGCCCCGAGCAGGCTCTGGTTCTATCAGTCTAGGAGACTTTAGCTAAGAGAGTCCTGATGCCATGGCTCAGGACTTCGGAGAGCAGGCCCCTCTGGGGAAGAGTGGTGTACACCTCATTTTACAGAGCCGCCGTCCCCTGCCGGTTCGCTGCTTCAGGGCACCAATCTAGCCGCTTTGATTACACCAGAGTTCAGGCTCGAGAGACTGATTCCCTTAGTAGACCATTTGGCAGCATGGAAACTACTGCCAAATGTGTCTCGGTGGGTCCTGCACACTGTAGAGAGAGGCTACAGAATCCAGCGTGGTTCTCGCCTCAGTTCAACGGGGTGATTCCCACTCTGGTGGGCCCTGAGCAGGCTCTGGTAATGGAACAAGAAGAAAACACTCTCTTGAAAAAGGAGGCCATCAAGGTGGTCCCTCCTCTCGACAGGGAGTCCGGGTTCTACAGCCGGTACTTCATCGTTCCAAAGAAGGATGGAGGGTTGCGCTGCGAGAGGCCTCCTCTTGCTTTAGAGTGTTGTCATGCTGAGGCCTGCGCTCCAAGAGCGGCCGTTTTTCTGCGAGTGTCGTCAGGCCTCCTCTCACTACAGAGAGTTTCTGAGGCCTCCGCTCGCCAGAGCTCCGCTAGGCAGGCTAGTGTGGGGTGTAGAGGCCTCCTCTCGCTTTAGAGAGTCTTTATGCTGAGACCTCCATTCCTAGAGCTCGGCCCATCTCCATCCTTCCACATCACAAGAAGTTCCTGAGGTTGGCTTTCAGGGGCAAAAAGCCTACCAATATTGGGTTCTTCCCTTCGGCCTTGCATCTCACCCCACACTTTCACAAAGTGTGTGGATGCTGATCTGGCTCCTCTGTGACTCCGGGGCATCAGGATACTCAACCACATTGACAATTGGCTGATATTAGCTCAATCTGAGCAGATGGCGGATCGGCATCGAGATGTCGTTCTCGCTCACATGAAAGAGCTGGGGTTAAGACTTAACACCAAGAAAATTGTGCTTTCGCCATTACAGAGGACAACTTATCTGGGCATGGTGTGAGATTCAGGTACGTCTGTTTGCTGCTCGGATCGAGTCGATCCTCACTGCAGTCGCGAGAGTGAGAGAAGGCCGGTCACTCACTGTCAAGCAGTTCCAGAAACGTTTGGGTCTGATGGCAACTGCGTCCAACGTGATACCTTTTGGCCTACTGTACATGAGACCCCTACAGTGGTGGCTCAAGACCAAGGGGTTCTGCCTTCGTGCCTTCTTATATTAACCACCAGGGAGGTCTGATTTCACGCCCCCTTTACAGGCTGGCACACCAGATCCTTGTGTGGTCCCAGGGCAAACTCCTCTCTTTTACCTCAATAAACTTCTAATTTGCTGCTTATGAATAGTTAGTATGGTAATTGTTAAGTTCAGGTATGGGGTGAATTAAGAGATCTAAAATATGGTCATGCAGAATAAGGCATTAATATGTGTTTATAAGTAATAAACAGCCAATGTGGATGCAACACTATTACTTAGTTGCAACATGCAACTAAGTAATAGTGAGAATACTTTAGTGTTACCTTTATTATTATTATTATTATTATTATTATTATTATTATTATTATTTTCTGCATTGAATCAGCTATAAATAATCTGATTGCCATTCTGGATTTATTTTTTTCTCTGAAGTGGTCACAATACATTATGGGATTGCATTTTATGGGAAGGTTGCATGCAATGCCTATCTTAGAAGCCAGATTAAATATGCAGCATTTATTTCAGAATAGCCTTTGTGTCGAGAGGATGCCCATGATGTCTTAAAATACTGCTTTTGGAAGTCGAGAGGTATTTTCTTTTATTTGCATATTGTTCATGGTTTCAAGGGTGAATTCATGCAAGGCAACCTGTTGATGTTGGCTTCAGCATAAATTGTCGAACTTCCACCAAGTGACAGAAACATTTGTGACAAAATACTGAAGCGACTTTGCAATATTTGCCCATTCTTCTTTGCTGCTCAAGTTCAGTTAAATTTGATGGTGAACATTTGTGGACTGCAGTCTTCAAGCCCCATCAATGTTTCCTTCTATCCTGACAAGTGCTCCAGTCCCTGCTGCAGAGAAACACCCCATAACAGGATATCAGCACCTCCATGCTTTACTGGAAGAATGCTGTGATGAGTTGTTTTGGATTTCTGCCAGACATATCGTTTGGTGTTGAGGCCAAATAATACAATTTTAGCCTTATCTGCCTCAGAATCTTCAACGTGCATTTTGGCAATGTGCACCTGGCCTTTCTTGAGGAGTGGCTTTTTTCTTGCAACCCTCCCATACAAGCCTCATTTGTGGAGAATTTGTGATGTTGTCACAAGCACACAATATTTATTTATTTATTGTTTGTTTGTTTGTATCCATCTCCTGATTTGTTGACAGTCACTTGCCACCCATAGTTGATTGTTTGCTTCAGTTGCACTACCAAGGACTGAAATGTTCCAGGAAAGCGCTTTTCATAATCAAAATGAGCACAGCCGATCACAGTTGAAAGTCAAATGGCTTTGTGTGCCATTGAGAAGGTGATTAGGTACACCTGATTGAGTTTACAAGTCATTGTATGAGGGGGGTGATCCTTTTTGAAACACAGTGATTTTTTATTTTTATTTATATATTTCTGACATATTGGTGTAATATCTTTCACTTGGATGTTATAAATTGCACTGAGTAAATACAGCTGGAAAACAACAAAAACTGTATCCGTCTTCATTTCAGGCTGCAAAGCAACAACATGATTATTTTAAAGGGGGTCGATTCTTTTCTATACCCACTGTATATGGCCTGATGACCACCAGGAAGATATATATATATATATATATATATATAATGAACTACCTTATATTATTTATTTGAATTTACAAACTCTAAAGCACAGTTTTTACGCCAATATCACCATGTCTTTGGCTCTCACATGTTTCCTAATCAATTTTGAATGTGGGTATGCGCATATAATAACTTAAGCGTCTGTGTCTGACATAAATGATCATATGTCTTCAGAAGATTATAATACATGAGTCATATGGACTAGTTTTTGTGTCTTTTTTCGTTGCTTGACAGCTGCTAGGCATAGAGTAATATGCTTTCAATTTTCGGAATGAAAGCTCATAGATTGATAGATTTCATGGAATAAATGCAATCATGCAGTTTTGAAACGACACGAATGTAAGTAAATAATGACAGAATATGCAAAAATATGCAATAGCAATTTTACTGACAAAAGCATTGCAACTCAACTGAAATAGCTGATATTGCGGGTCATTTGAGAGCAGCCTCAAAAAGAACAATCAATACAGACAAGCCCAGTGTGTTTAAAAGGTGGTAATACATATTTCATAATAATGAACTCATTTAGCCTTTGTCTTGTGACAGTATTCAGGTGCAGTGACAACATATTCATTAAAGTACTTACTAGAGCAATGAAGCTAGTCAGCATGAAATGGTGGAATAAAAGGCAATGGTGTGGAGAAAGAGATGACACACATAACTGGAATCAGAAATGAAATCACGAGAGGAATGGGATCACACTCACCGTAATGAGCACTCTGGCATTTTGAGAAGTCAATAGCTCTTAGAAGAGTTCCTTCTCTTGTTTTTAATGTTTTATGAGAACTTTCTTGTTTATTTTCTTGTTTATTTGCTACATCCTCACATTTTATCTGTGCAGTAATATTGGTTTTAATATTTTATTGTTGACTTTTGCGCACTTTTCATTCAATATCTTTACCTGTGCAGCAGGGCCGTGCACAGGGGTGTGGCCCGGTGGCTAGAGCCACTGCCCCTTTGCCCTTATCGGCTGAGTTGCCCCTTTCACCAATCCCCCCCTCACCCCAGTTCAAAGCGGTCTGTTCCCGCTCCGCTAAAGATTCGCTGATTCCGCTAATCCGCTCCGTGTTTTCCCGCCCGCTCCGCAGCATTTCTCACAATCTGTGTGCGGGGCTTAGAATTAGAATGTCTAATCAAATTATTGTACCCAATCAGATCTAATATAAATAATACAAAATTCGCTGTTGTTGGCACACTTTGTAGACAAAAAAAAGTTTTGAAGTTTAAATGTCAATATTTAATTGTTTGCATTTCTGAAACAATATGTTGGACACTAAAGTTGAAGCGTATTTTCTGGTTCTTATCAGAGAAGGATTTGGTGCACTTGTACACTGTCCCTATCAAATAAACTACAAAATATGTATATATGATAAACTAAACCAGTAATATATCACATTAAAATACTAGTTTATAATTCAGAGATTTAACTTAACTACAGTGCCTTATGGTGGGGTAAGTTAAAATGCTGACTCAATTTACCCCACAGCATTTGGCTCACTTTGCCCCATGCCATTTTGGAAAAAAATAGCTACTGTTGCTTACCAGTTCAGGCTAATATTTAGCTAAATGATTTGCATGGTTTTATATGTTGCAAAATCACCTATATGTATCATAAATATTTTTAGACCTGGATAAATTTGCTTTGATGTAACAACCATTACATCTCTCTCTCTCTCTTTCGTTGGCTTGCTCCCTTTTATCAGGGTTCGCCACAGCGGAGTGATCCACACAACCGCTTTGGCACATTTTACACCGGATAACCTTCCTGCCGCAACCCAGCACTGAGAGTGCACTAACTCGTGCAACAACCATTACATCTGTTAGGCTAAAATTTTACTTTGACAAGTCAAAAACAGTTTTTAAAGTAAATGGGTGCCTTCCATTCCACCCATGCGTTTCTCCTTTTCACAATCTGGCAGAAATGATGGGTGGTTCCAAAATACATGGTCACATGACAGTAAACGTGTCCAGTTGCCAAGATACGGGGGGGGGGCTCAATTTACCCCACTCTCCCCTTCTTCCATTGAAGATGAGGCAGAAGCAGGCTCAGAGAGTGAGGGAGAGCCCATTCTTATAAAAAAACATCTACGATAAAGTCTGAAATTATTACAGAGTGTGCTGTCTTCTCTTTTAATTGTATATTTGTAACAACTGGATAATTTGTATTAACAAGCACCCACCCCCCTGTAGTGCCCCTTTTTAGGTTTGGGCCACTGCCCCTCAAAATGTCCGTGCACGGCCCTGGTGTGCAGTAATATTGGTTTAAGAATTTTATTGTTGACTTATGAGCGCTTTTCATTCATTATCTATTATCTCAAATTTTATTGAATTTTATTGACAAACCATTTTATTGAATTTTATTGACTTAAACCATCTGCGTTTTTCCCTCTAATTTGTGCATACTATAAACAGTATATACTGCATAGTGCATGCTACTTTCAAATATGCAAAACAAACAGTATGCAATTAACATTTGAAACTGCAAAATTATTGTCACATGATTTAATTACATTAGCATTTATATTTATTAATTTAGTAGGCAATTTTATCCTAAATAAAAATGTCAGCATGAGGTATCCAGCCATCATACTGAATAAATATTTTTATTTCTCATTCCTAATACTAGTCCAACTGACTCAACTGATTTCATTAAAATTCAGTGTTAACATGTTGCTAAGCTAAAAACAATTGATTAGCAATGATCACACTTTATTTTGAGGCCCAATTCTCACTATTAATTAACTATTAACTATGACTTTTGCCGAAATAAACTCCTAATTAGCTTTTATGAATAGTTAGTAAGGTAGTTGTTAAGTTCAGGTATGGGGTGAATTAAGAGATCTAAAATATGGTCATGCAGAATAAGGCATTAGTGTGTGCTTTATAATTAATAAACAGCCAATATGGTAGCAATATGCATGCAACTAGGTAATAGTGAGAATACTTTTTTTATTATTATTATTTTCTGTATTGAATCAACTATAAATAATCAGATTGCCATTCTGGATTTATTATTATGATTATGATTATTATTATTATTATTATTTTACTCCGAAGTGGTCAAAATACATCGAGAGGATGCCCATGATGTCTTAAAATGCTGCTTTTGGAAGTCGAGAGGTATTTCCTTTTATTTGCCTATTGTTCATGGTTTCAAGGGTGAAGTCATGCCAGGCAACCTGTTGATGTTGGCTTCAGCATAATTTGTCGAACTTCCACCAAGTGACAGAAACATTTGTGACAAAATACTGAAGTGTTTGACATGTAGCTGTTATGAGAAATACGAGAAGTGCATAAAATAAATAAATACATACATACATAACTGTCCTACATTCACCTACATACAACAAGGAATTTGAATCTTTGGCCAGATGTATTTCTCTCTGTTCTCTGTTATTGTGAATCTGTGTTACTGTGAAACTCACAAGCACTTTTTGTTCTCTTCAGTTTGGACATAAAAAGCTGCACATCTTAAATGGAGTCATGCTACTGAGTTTCTTCACTAATTATCAGGAGGAAGGTTGATTTTGTCCATGTGTCCAGTGAGGAATAGAAAACCCAATCCACCACAATCTGCATTTTCAACAAATAGATGTTAAACTGGGTTTATAGGCAATATAGGACAATGATCTCAAATGCTAGATGCAAAAATGCAAATGAGAATGTTTTTTATGTAGTCAGTATAAACAGTTTCATTATGTGCAGTCAGGAGTGGGAAGAAAATATTGATTCACATAAATAATGGACTGCCTTTCTCTGCACTCAGTATGAATCTATGCAGTGTTGAAGATTATTCATTTTCTACCTTGGTAATCCATGGAAAGAGAGCTGATGTTGACATTTGTGATTCTGGAATTTCCTCAGTTTGAAAATGCCATTGATTTTTTTAAGATTTATTGAAATGTCCCCTTTAAATCAATATATCAATCACTGTTAACTTTTATATCAGTCAATGTGATCATTGTCATAGAAAGAGACATCTATTCTTTCTTTCTTACTTTGTTTCTTTCATGTTTTTTTTTTTCTTCCACAGGATAGTTTGAGGAGCACAAGACTTAAAGGAAGAGTTCACTCAAAAATGAACATTCTATCATCATTTACTCACTCTCGTGTTGCTCCAGACCTGTGTGAATTTCTGACTTCTGTTGAACCCAAATGAAAATATTTTGAAGAGTGTTGGTGCACTGTGAAAAATGACCGTGAATTTAACGGTAAAAGACTGTAAAAATGCTACAGTAAAAACCTGTTAAATGGTTAACGGTAAATTCTCTATTGGAACTCTATTGGACAAAACATGTAATTTTACGGTAGTATACCATTTTTGGAAGTGTAAAAGACTGTATAATTTACAGTGAATAACAATGACATTCCCAGAATTCCCTGCGTTACATTT
>NW_015666578.1:1278336-1279396 GCF_001515625.1 Sinocyclocheilus rhinocerous
TGGTTATCAGTGTATTACAAAGGTACAAAACAGATTTCAGTACTTCAATAAGTTGGTATATTAACATTATTTCAGTTAATGAAATTATGGTATTTAACTGTAAATTTAAGTTAAAACCGTAAAACCTAAAATGTTGCTACCTTATTTTTTACGGTAAAATGCCGGCAACCACAGCTGCCGATTTTTACTGTAAATTTTACTGATTTTTTTTTACAGTGTAGCTAAACAGTTGCTGGTAGCCATTGAACATTTATTTTTTTAATGAGTATTTTTTTTCCCCATAGTATTTCTATGGAAGTCAATGGCTACCAGCAGTAACGCATTACAAGTAACGTGAGTTATGTAATCAGATTAATCAGTAACTAGTAAAGTAACACATTACTTTTTTTTAATGCACAAGAAAATATCTGAGGTCCTTTTTCAAATAAGTAATGCCAATTACTTTATTTTTGCAAGTATTGACTGACAGCTCTCCTGTCTCCATGTTGAGAAAAATCAGGAGTAAATACAGAGGTATTGTGTGCGCTGTATGAACATATTATTGCAGTTCTAGATTAAATGTGCACATTTACTCATCTCAATTGCAGAAAAACAGTTTCAGTATTCCTCAAAATGAATAAACAGTGAAATGCAAACTCAGAATAATTCAACCATACTAATAAGAAAAAATACTTTAGATAAACAAAACACACACACACACACATTGCTGGTGCAATACAATGCACACGACGAAGAAGAATCTAACAAGGACTTTACTGATAATTCTGAAGATGGATACATCCAAACACAAGCAAACCAACATCAAACATCAATAATATGGCAGGCCGTTTTGACTTTAATTCCTTCACAGGATATGAATTCTTGATATCAGGAATTAAAACTAGTTAAAACTATAATTCTTGATATATGTAATAGTATTTTCACTATATCAGCATAGGCTGCCATTCAAATTCAATTGTTGATATCAAGAATTGATTTTACTAGTTGAAATTCCAATTTCGCATATCAGAAATACAATTCTTACTAGTAAAAACCTTTATTTTTGATATCAGTAATCACG
>NW_015666578.1:1279406-1285487 GCF_001515625.1 Sinocyclocheilus rhinocerous
TATATATATATATATATATATATATATATATAATCACGTGGTTACTAGTGTAAATGTCTGTTCTTGATATCAACAATTGAATTGCTATAGTAAAAATGTTAATTTCTGATATCATGAATGTGCTAGTAAAAAAAAGTAATTTTAGATATCAGAAATACTTTTTCAGATATCAGAAATAACAAATGTAACATGTTGAAATATATTTACAGATATCAAGAAATAACATTTCAACTAGTAACGACTGAATTCTTGATATCAGGAATTCACATTTTTACTAGTAATAATGCAATTATTGATAACAAAAAGTATATTTCTACTAGTAAGAAATACAAAGCTGATATGTGTATTTAGAATTTTAACTAGTAAGACATGCATGTTTTGATATCTATAATAGTTTTGTTGCCCTTTTAACATTTAACCACATGTAGGATTTGAATTGTTGATATCAACTATTTAATTATAGATAATTCAATTGTTGAGATCAGGAATTACATTTCCACTAATGTAGTATCGACACAAATTCTTGATATAAAAAATGACGTCATTACTCGCAGAAATACACTTATATCAAAAGTGAAATTACAACTAGAAATAAACATACTTGATATCTGTAACTTAATTCTTACATGTTAAAATGTAATTTTCACTAGTAAAAATTGTTATTTCAGATATTATGAATTCCTTTTTGGATATGTGCATAGTAATTAATTCCTTTTTGGATATGTGCATAATTTAATGATGAGTGCCGTCCATACCTGTCAACACTCCTGTTTTTCCCCTGAGTCTCCCGTATTTCACACCCATCTTCCGCCCCCCTCCCGTTTTGTTATTTCTCCCGGAAAACTCCCGCAATTTGTATGGCCCTACCTCTTTATATGAATAATCACATCAATATATTATTCCAAGGTTGTCCAGTTGCCAGATCTTGTATGAAACGCATCCTACTCACACAAACGACACATCATACAAATTTCAACCCATTTGTGACCTCAACCTGGCAACCTACAACTCAGTTGCGCTGTTGAAATCAAATTTTTCATGTGAATTTAATTTCATATCATAAGTCATATCGACAATGCCCACGCCTTTTGCGAAGTGTGTCACACTGATTTTAATATCGGACACAGTGGGAAAAATGATGTTACTCAGCACGTTAAATCAATCGTGCAGCGGAGGCGCAGAAGGGCACAGCGGCCATGTCGACCTTCATCAGGGACCCCCCCCAAGAGGTCTGTTTAAGGTTTAGGGCCATAACAAGTCTTAAATGGTACATGAAAGTGTTGTAACCAAACACAGCTTTGGACCCAAAAGCAGAACACAAACTAAAAATGATGCAAATAAAATTAATTTATTGCCAAAAGTCAAGCAACACAATCCATCTCTCCCTTGCGGTTGAAGATTATTGGCTGAGGTGAGCTGGAAAACAAACAGGCCAGAGATATGTTGGTAGAGCAGAGAGAGAATGTTGATCGGGCGTGGCAGGCAGAATGCATGATAAATGCAGGTGGAGTGAGGTCTAAAGCACAGAAGAAACAGAATTAGAACTTCAACTAAGCACATGACACAAAAACTGGTCTAAAGACACTGGGAGGCCTTAGCACAGTACCACATAGGCAGACTGAACGATCTGGCAGAAAATGACTGAAGACCCAGGGTTTAAATACTGGAGGCAGATGAGTTGATTGGCAGCAGGTGATTCACATTCAGCAATCAGCCACAGAGAGGAGAGCATAGCCACACCCGGGATACACCAACTCACAAACACACAAGCACAGACACACAAAAAGGGCTTCCCTCCAGATCTTATGGCAGCGACGGATATGGACTTGAACTGATGGAACAGCAATTTCATTCTCCTGTACTGTAAACAAAGGAGAACAATATCCCAAAGAACACTCAAATGGAGACATACCAGTAGCTGAGCTGGACAGGGAATTGTGAGCATATTCAATCCAAGTGAGGTGGGTACGCCAAGACAAAGGATTATTTATAGCCACACACCGTAATGCTGCTTCCAACTCCTGGTTAGCCCGCTCTGCTTGCCCATTAGACGGAGGATGAAAGCCAGAAGACAAACTTACAGTAGCACCAAGCGCATGGCAGAAGGCTTTCCAAACCCGAGATGTAAATTGGGGCCCACGGTCTGAGGCAATATCTAGAGGGATGCCATGAAGATGGAAAACATGCTGGACAAGGAGGTCAGCAGTCTCTTGACCTCTGGGCAATTTAGGGAGAGCCACAAAATGCACTGCTTTAGAGAAACGGTCCACAATAGTAAGGATAGTGGTGTTGCCTTGTGAGATAGGCAGTCCAGTAATGAAATCAAGAGGAATGTGTGACCAGGGGCGTCTGGGAATAGGTAAAGGACGATGCAAACCTGCCCGGGGAAGATGTGAAGTTTTCCCACGTGCACACACAGAGCAGCAATTGACAAATTCTCGAGTATCCTGATCCATAGTGCCCCACCAAAAATGTTGTTTAAGGAGGTTAACAGTGCGACTAGAACCAGAGTGGCAGGCAAACCGGGATGCATGGGCCCACTGGAGGACCTGGGAACGAACAGCATTGGGAACAAACAAACGTCCAGGAGGCCCATTGCCTGGATTGGGTTGGGTGCGTTGAAACTCCCGAATCACTGACTCAATTTCCCACGTGATGGCACCAACCACACAGGAAGGAGGGAGAATGGTTTCAGGGCTTTGCGGGCTCTCTTCTGGAGTAAATTGTTGTGAACGTGCATCTGGTTTAACATTCTTTGAGCCAGGGCGGTAAGTGAGGGTAAAATTGAAGCGACCAAAAAACAGGGCCCAACGTGTTTGTCTAGGATTTAGACGCTTAGCAGTTTGTATGTAGGCTAGGTTTTTATGGTCGGTCCATACCAAAAATGGTTGTTCACTTCCCTCAAGCCAATGTCTCCAGCGTTCCAAGGCTAACTTCACTGCCAATAGTTCCCGGTTCCCCACATCATAATTACGTTCAGCAGTGTTCAAGCGACGAGAAAAAAAGGCACAAAGATGAAGCTTCTGATCTGTAGCAGAAAGATGGGACAAAATAGCTCCTATACCAGAATCAGAGGCATCCACTTCCACAATGAACTGCCGACATGGATCTGGCTGAATAAGCACAGGAGCTGAGGTGAACAGTTCTTTCAGTTTGACAAAGGCCTGATTAGCCTACCGAGTCCACATAAAAGGGATAGAGGAAGAAGTGAGGCTGGTGAGAGGAGCTGTCACATGGCTATAATCCCTAATAAAACGGCGATAAAAATTGGCAAAGCCCAAAAATCGTGGCAGCTGTTTAAGGCTGGTAGGTTTTGGCCATTCTGTCACTGCCCGGATCTTCTCTGGATCAGTCTTTACCTGCCTGCCCTCAATTACGTATCCCAAGAAGTTGACAGAACTGACATGAAATTCACACTTCTCCGCTTTTACAAACGGTTTGTTTTCGAGAAGCCTTTGCAGAACTAGACGAACATGGCTGATATGTTCAGAGATGGTGTGGGATAAGATTAAAATGTCATCCAGATATACAAATATGAAGCGGTTGAGAAAGTCCCTCAAGGACATCATTGACCAAAGCTTGGAACACTGCTGAAGCATTTGTAAGTCCAAATGGCATCACCAGATATTCAAAGTGTCCAAGGGGCGTGTTAAAAGCGGTCTTCCATTCATCCCCTTCTTTTATTCTGACCAGATCGTAAACATTCCGCAAGTCCAGCTTAGTGAAAACTGTGGCTCCATGAAGGAGATCAAATGCGGAGTTGAAGAGGTAAGGGATATTTGTTCTTAATAGTTATGTTATTGAGACCACGGAAATCGATACAAGGATGTAGAGTGTGATCTTTCTTTGACACAAAGAAAAAAACAGCCCCAAGGGAAGAGGAGGACCGAATTAGACCAGCAGCAAGGGAATCATGGATGTATTTCTCCATAGCCCCCCTCTCAGGTCGAGAGAGGTTGTACAGTCTACTAGTAGGCAGAGGAGCTCCAGGAAGCAGATCTATTGAGCAGTCATAGGGACGGTGGGGTGGCAAGGTCAGGGCCTGATCCTTACTGAAGACAGCACCAAGATCATGGTATTTAGAAGGAATAATAGACAGATCAGGAGGTTCTGGGATGGAAACGGCTACAGCAGCCTCAGCTGGTGGAAGGGCAGACTGTAGACAGGAGGAATGGCAAGGTAAACTCCAATTCATCACCTTTCCTGAAGACCAGTCGATATGTGGATTATGAAGTCTCAACCATGTGTGTCCTAAAACCAGAGGAGAAGTTGGAGAGGAAATAATGTTCAGTTGAATGTACTCGCGGTGATTACCAGAGAGAACCAGAAGCAGAGGAACCGTACAATGAGTGATTTGTGCCAGGAATTTTCCATCTAAGGCATTAACTGAAATGGGTGAGTCCAATGGCACTGTGTGAATTCCTGCCTGGGAAGCCAACTTTGCATCAAGGAAACTGTCATCGGCCCCAGAATCCACCAGAGCTAACAAAGAGAGAGACTGCTGGTTAATACACAAACTTGCTTGTAATTGCAGACAACGAGGAAGAGGTAGTTTGGCTCACCAGTAACCCCTCATCTACTGGTGAGCCCTTTCTTTTGGCCGAAGAGGGCAAGTGGCAAGGAAATGGCCCAGGTTACCACAATAAATGCATTCACCTGCCTTTAATCTCCCGAGACGTTCAGCTGGTGTAAGATGAGCCCTACCCAACTGCATGGGTTCATCCCCTGGTGTAAAGTTTGGGGGAGCATGGGGACTGGGTGGTAATTCAGTAACATCCTTAGTCAGAGACCAGGTGGTACAACGAGGAAAGGTTGAGGAGTTAGAATGACGGACCCTTTCTCTGCGGCATTCTCTGAGACGGTTATCTAAAATTATGGAAAGAGAAACAAGAGATTCTAGAGAGTCACATCTGTCTTTAACAGCCAGTTCATCTTTAATCCGATCATTGAGTCCATTAAGAAACACCTCCTGGAGAGAAATATCATTCTATCCAGACTCTCCAGCAATAATGTGAAACTCCACAGAATACTCAGCCACACTTCGGGAACCCTGGCAAAGAGACAGCAAACGCTTGGCTGCTTCCTTTCCATGAAGTGGATGGTCGAAATCCTTCTTTAATTCAGGAGTGAAAGAGGAAAAATTATTAAATTGAGCACTCTGATGGTCCCAAACAGCTGTGGCCCATGCTAATGCATTTCCTCGCAAAAGTCCCAAAATATATGATAGCTTAGACTGATCAGTAGAATATATCTGTGGCCGCTGGCCAAACACTAAAGAACACTGGAGCAAAAAGGACTTACTCTTTCCCAAGTCACCGGAATATGGTTCGGGGTCCGGAATACGAGTCTCACGTAAAGGATAGGCAGTCTGAGAAGGTGGTAATGGTGGGGCTGCAGAAGCGGGCTGATTGGACTGAGCACTAGTAGACCACTGAGCAAAGAGAGAAGAGATTTAATTTAGTTTATTGCTAATTTGAGAAATCTGACCTGCCATGGCTTGATTGCTTTCTGTGAGATTCCGAAGCTGAAGGTCATGCTGTCCCAAAAGTGCACCTTGACCAGAGAGAGCTTTGTGAACTGAATCTGTTTCTGCTAGGTCCATGATTTGGCCAGATCGTTCTGTTGTAACCAAACACAGCTTTGGATCCAAAAGCAGAACACAGACTAAAAATTATGCAAATAAAATTAATTTATTGCCAAAAGTCAAGCAACACAATCCATCTCTCCCTTGCGGTTGAAGATTGTTGGCTGAGGTGAGCTGGAAAACAAACAGGCCAGAGATATGTTGGTAGAGCAGAGAGAATGTTTGTCGGGCGTGGCAGGCAGAATGCAGAACAAATGCAGGTGGAGTGAGGTCTAAAGCACAGGAGAAACAGAATTAGAACTCCAACTAAGCACATGACACAAAAACTGGTCTAAAGACACTGAGGCCTTAGCACAGTACCACATAGGCAGACTGAACAATCTGGCAGAAAATGACTGAAGACCCAGGGTTTAAATACTGGAGGCAGATGAGTTGATTGGCAGCAGGTAATTCACATTCAGCAATCAGCCACAGAGAGGAGAGCATAGCCACACCCC
>NW_015666578.1:1285730-1311723 GCF_001515625.1 Sinocyclocheilus rhinocerous
ACAGCTTTGGACCCAAAAGCAGAACACAGACTAAAAATTATGCAAATAAAATTAATTTATTGCCAAAAGTCAAGCAACACAATCCATCTCTCCCTTGCTGTTGAAGATTGTTGGCTGAGGTGAGCTGGAAAACAAACAGGCCAGAGATATGTTGGTAGAGCAGAGAGAATGTTGATCGGGCGTGGCAGGCAGAATGCAGGATAAATGCAGGTGGAGTGAGGTCTAAAGCACAGGAGAAACAGAATTAGAACTCCAACTAAGCACATGACACAAAAACTGGTCTAAAGACACTGAGGCCTTAGCACAGTACCACATAGGCAGACTGAACAATCTGGCAGAAAATGACTGAAGACCCAGGGTTTAAATACTGGAGGCAGATGAGTTGATTGGCAGCAGGTGATTCACATTCAGCAATCAGCCACAGAGAGGAGAGCATAGCCACACCCCATTATACACCAACTCACAAACACACAAGCACAGACACACAAAAAGGAAAAACACAGCTGGCCAAAAATCCAAATCCCCGACAGAAAGTCTTAATTATGATTCATGAGGTCTTAAATTTGGGGACAGAATGACAATATTTGAGATCTATCTTTATGATTAAACTTCAAAAGGCTATGGTTAATAGATTAAATATGAGCGCTGCACTCCTGCTGGCAGAGAATGAATTAGCATTTTTCAATAAGCTCTTCTGCTATTTTTGTTCAGAGCAAAGCAAAAATTGCCCCATATTTTTAAGCAGAAAACACGCAGAGTTGAAAATGTGAACTTTCTTCTCTTGCGTCCTATTCTTCATGCAATCCAGAATGGCAGCACAGCTGAAAGCTCTGTCTGACCTGCACCCTCGACTGTACAGACGTGAATTTACATTTCACTTTTGGTGTGAAAGGGCTTTTAGATTAGCCAAAAATAGTACTTTTTTATATTAAAAACAAAAAAGCAAACCCAGCCCAGATGAGAAAAAGTAATGCAAAAGTAACGTTACTTTCCACAAAAAGTAAATAAGTAACGCAATTAATAACTTTTTTATGGAGTAACGCAATATTGTAATGCATTACTTTTAAAAGTAACTTTCCCCAACACAGTCACTTTTGGGTTAAAAGATGACCATATATGTTCTTGACAGATAAAAAAAAAAAAAAACAGGCATTAGATTTATAGAATGTATTAGATATGGCAGAATTATAGTTGTAATATATATGCCATTTTTAGAATTTATCATACTTTTAATTATTTATCTCTCTCTCTCTGTGTCGGGAATAGCAATGAAAATCTTTCAGTGGTACAAGGCTAACACAAGGTCAGAGAGAGAGTCGGGTTGTTATGTGGTATCAGGAGACAAAATAGCACATTATAAAAAGTGTTTTTTTCTCATAAGAGTAACTGTGAAAAAAGCTTCCCACAACCATGATTCTGTGCTTCATTTATTTCCTCAGTACATCTTGCCAAACAACCTCTCATTTTAGCTCAACTCATCAACTCAATTGTTGTGAAAATCACTTATAATGCATCTCTGTTCAAAGAAATCAATGTCCTGAACGATTGTTAAATTTAAGCTGCTGAAAAAAAAAACAATAATATGAGATCACACATCCTTTTATATATGTTATTTTCACATCTAATGTTATCATTTGTCATCTGAAAATAAATTAAATTTCACTCCAAAGTGAATGTTGAAGTCTAAAACCACATTTGAAATCTGAGCTTTGTACCTTTGGTCAGAACTTTTTTTTTTTTTTTTTTTCAGAACATTTTTTTTTTTTTTTTTTGAAGGTCATCTGATCACTGAAATTCAGATGATTTTTAGAACAAATAATATCAAATAATACAGGATAACATGAGCTCTCAGGTTTGTTTTTTTCACACTACACGAGTGCTGCTGGAACAAGTTTGGAACGATGTGTGGGTGAGTAAATGAAGACCAAAAAATTTTAACTATAAATATTATCCTCTGATTTACCAACAATGTGTGTTTATAAGTGTAGACCCGACTGAAACTGTGGAACTAAGTGAAGTGGAAACATGTGTTTATGTATAGCAGAACACAGTTCTGGAAATAAGTCTGTGCATTTTCACTTTGTTGCATTCAAATTCACGCAGACATCAGCAATCACATTTGTGATGAAGGGTCTCTTTAAACACGAATCAATAAATCAGGGGCCGAATGCATCAAGCGTTTCACAGTCACAGTCCAAGGTCAACTTCCCTGGCCCCTTAAATATGCCCATTTGTATTCGAATAGCAAAAGCTTCTCAAACATAAGCCACCTGCCAAGCCTGATAGACAAAACACTAGCCAACGGTATGAGTCACAGTGTGCTGGCTATACGATTTTAAATGAAGCAGATGCATCTCTACTGAGGGTGAGCCCATCTAGTGCTACTTTACAAAGCCATCTATACTGTTAATGTACAATAAATTGGTTTCTTAAGGTGTCATATAAAAGATCCAATTTCAGTTTATAATGGAACCTCTCTGATTCTGGCATCTGACGTTAAATCTTCACCTTATTTATGTTCTGACATTAATCTCTGGGTTATCTTCATTAAACTCCCCATGTCTCATCCATTCTCCCCATTTCCCGTGTATTAGGTAATAGTTCCCTATCTGTGGTCTGTCTCTGGAGAGTGTTTATCCGAAGCCAGGAGGATAAACGGTGAATAGGGATGTTCTTTAATCTTTCACTCATAATGGTTTCTTCAAAAATTATCACACCTCTACGCACTTAAATTTCTGTGATTGATCCACCTCAGGTATCAGGGGTGCTTTAAAGTCTCTGCTTTGCAATCACCTGACCTTATCACCTGTGCTGAAAAACAAGCCATATAAAAGCCCTTTATTTGGATGGAGTGCAGCTTGGTTGTTATACCTCTAACCACACATGTTCTCATGTGAAATGAAGTGCTAGAAGCTTCGCATCCTGACAGCTGATTTTAGCAAGACTTCCACACCCAATCAAAGGCTTCCTCAAGGAGATTTTTTACCATGAAGTAGATGGTTTAGGAAATCACAGCCTTTGGCTGTGGCTAATTCACTGTGACAATAATTTGGGCTCCAGTTCTCTACTGGTTTTGCACCATAACATAACATTTTACTTCAGACATCAAGTGGTGACCCAACAAAATACGGAATCTGGGGCCAATTGCATAAACTTAGCCTATATGTTAAGAGTGTGTCTTAGGAGCTAGTCTGACCATCTAGCATTTAGCCAAGAGGTAATCAGTCTCACTTTTAGTACTCAGATTAGACCAATCTACATTTTCATGTAACTGACTTAAAAAAAAGAAAAACAATATATATATATATATATATATATATATATATATGGAAGCCAGTTTCCAAGAATAAACTTGCGATTCTGACTTTTTCCTTGCAATTCTGACTTCTAAACTAAAAAAAAAAAAATACATTTTTAATTTATTTTATTCAGTGACGGAAACAGGCTTCCGTAAAAATATGACCATAATTAAATAAATAATTAGATTACTAACTTGTAAGACTAGTCTAAGCATTTTTTTTTTGCAAGTAGACACATTAAAATATGTTGCATTGTCTTTTACTTTGTGTAGTTTTGTTCATGGTTTTTGACAATGACCACATGCACACTGCAGCTAAATTCGGTTGTCAGTTCACCTTTTACTCCTTTATCGCGTTCCGTACACACATAATTCACTAAAATACTGGAGTGACAACCACATTAACTCCCGAAAAATACAGGTAGTGACAACCGTATTTACAGAAATTTTATGCAGTGTTAATGATAATGTCACGAGAAGCACGCCAATGTGTGTGTATTGTCAGGCATCAAGTGTTTACCTCAGATGTCAACCGAGCAGTTGCGGTCAAGAGAGTGTAGGCTGTTCAATAACAACAGTTTAAAGAACAAAACAGATTACGACCCCTCTCCTGATGACGGCGATTTAATAACGTTTTGCGGATTTTCCCATGTCTTTGCAGTCTAATGTCTGTTTTGTTAACAGCAGCTAACACATAACTAGCTAATCCGCGGGCCTCCATTCTCTCCGAGACGCCACAACGTTGCTATGGTTACTATATTTGCATTTTCTTTCAAATATAGTCTCATTTTTTACAAAATGCTGTGCAGTGTAAATATATACAGACCCATTTTTTTTGTAGTAGTAGTTAGTAGTGTTAGTATTCCACGCTGAACACAGTCATATAGACAGTCAAGGGCAGTTACAGAGAATTAAGGGTAAGGGTCAAAACTTACTGCCCATGGTGGTTTGGATGTAACACCCAGAATGGTAAACACAGATTTTAAAGATCTGTCCGCTGTAAGTGGACACAATGCATTAAAAGGTTACTAGGTTGTGCTGTCAGAAATGAGATCATGTTGAGCATAACAATCCCAATAACAACATATCCAGCTCCCTGAAGGGATAAATCTTCCTCAACTGCTATTACTTGCTTTTTTTTTTTCTCTGGCACATCTGCAAAAAAAATAAAAAAGGTTTCCACGTGGAATGCATGCTTTTATCTTCAGTCACATGCACACAACATAGCCCTCTCACTTTGGTTTGTCAGTCAAGATCTGTTAACAGTTACAGTAATGAAGACAAATGGGTAAGCACAGCCTTGCACAGTGCTGTTATAAGTGATTAGCAAAAATACAGATGTGTAAGAGCTGGAAACCCAGTGACTAGTTCACGATCCCCTGAAGCACTGCTCATCATGCTGTTGACATATGCACACATTTGCACATGAATATCTGATGGAATATGCCACTTTGGAGGTTGGTGAATGTAATCTGATTTGAACTGTAAAACACCAAAATCACTTAAAAAAAACTGATGGTAAAAAGCATGTCAGAGTAAAAAATCCTATGTCAGAGCTGAAACGGGGGTCATTACCTCGCTAGTTTTTTTAAATTTTTTATAAGGGAGTCATGATTCACAGCAATAATCTATAGTAAAGCTGTAGAATTCCACAGCTTCCACAGATTTCCACAGCTCCACTGCTGTAGACAGGTAACAGCTTGTTTCAGCTTGTTGACTCAGTTCACAGTAAAACCTTCCAGGTGCTTTGAGATTGGATTATAAAGCACACCAAATCACTTTATTTTCACATTTCAAACATTTTTGTGGAAGGAAAGTTTTAGCATTTCACCAGCTTTGTAATGACATTCAATTTTCTGATATTAGCTCCATTCTCTCCGAGACGCCACAACGTTGCTATGGTTACCACGGTGCCAGTTTTATGGGACTCACTCCCGCATTTAAATGCGATTGTCACTCCTGAAATTTGCAGTGTGTGCGTGGCAAATGACAGCCAAAGTCAAATTTCAAAGTTGATTTTTACGACCCTTTACAGTTTGACATTCCCATGCAAATCATGAGCAAAAACACCCACATTTCTCATTAAAGTACAACACATGGCCTCCCTTGCGCACAGCCTTGGCTAATCCAGGAGTGAAAGCCTAAACAAAGACCTACTGTCTGTGCGGCTGAAAGAAAAACCTTTGCGCTCAGTATTTGCCCCTCGCAAGGTGGGTGTGCAGGCTTCAATGCCACTTTTAATACCTACCTGAAACAGGGTCAAAGGAACATGATGGAAATGTCTTTGTGAAGATACTGCTCTCACGCAGGGTTCGTTTTGGCTTAGTGCTGTGAACAGGAAATTAAGCCATTGATGCATGACTTACTAAATCACAGCAGAACCAGTTTCTGTGTGTGTCAAAAGAGAGTGTAACACATCTGTCCACTGCAATAGAGGAGTGCAGTTGATATTCTACTCTAACCATTACGCAGAATATACATAATGATTTTTTTTTCACAATTGTATGCCTCTCACATAATTAAACTAGTAGTAAAATTCTAGGTGCTCAGCATGTTCCAATTAAATATATATTCTCCCATTCCACTGTTCAAATATTTGGAGTCGGTAAGATTTTCTAATGTTTTTTTCTCTCTATTACTCACAATGACTGAATTGATTTAGTCAGAAATACAGTAATAATGTGAAATATTAGTATAATATATACACCATATACATCGCATAATTTCATTGTATTAAATACATTACATGTTTTTACAATTATTATTATTTATTTTTTTTCACATATGTTTTTCACAATACAGATTGTTTCAAAGCAGCTCTACATAAAGTCAGACTGTTATGTCGGTAACACTCTACAATAAGGTTAATTGGTTAACGTTAATTAATGCATTAACTAATATTAACTAACAATGAGCAACACATTTGTGTCACGATCATGGACTTTTAGTTTGTTTTCTTCCCTTATGTTTCACTTAACCTAGTTTCTGTCATCCTTTGATTAGTTCATTTAGTTCGCCTGCGTTAGTTAATTATCCTCATTTGGTCTGTGAATTTTAGTTCATCCTTGTGCACTTTTCAGTTGTATGGTATTGAAGTTGTTTTGCTGCGTGTTCCCTTTGCCTTCATGGATTGTCATCTTCTTGGATTCTATTTAACTCTTGTGTAGATGGCCTTCGTCTTCGTGTGCCTTTCTTCTACATGCTGAGTGACAGAATACTGGACCACATGAAAGAAGTTAAGCGCCGTTTGTATCCCCGTTTATTTTCCGTTTTTTGTAAGTGTTTCTTTTGGTTTTCATATGGATCGCCCCAAATTCCTCCTCCTCCTGCTGGAGCAGGGGGAACTTGCCCTCGAGGACCATATCCAGCGATACCAGCTAGCCGGACAACGCGCTCTGTGCATTCTACATCGCGAATCTCAACACCGCGTGCACAGCGCAGTTGTCCGGAGATGGTCCTCAAGGGGATTTTGCCGCCTTCGCGAAGTGAGTGCTGGTAAGCAATGACTCGCCATTCACCATCGATCTCGCTGGCCCCACTCCAAACCCAGAACCCAGTCAACCATCACCCCGCTGCGTGGAGCGTCAGCCAGAGCCCACTGCAGACAGAGAGCCAAAGCCCGCCGCAATCAAAGAGCCATCGCAAGAAAAAGCGACAGAGCTGAGGATCGCCCTGGAGCCAGAGCCTCACCGATCGTCTGACCAGGTGCGAGAGCCGGTAACAACGCACGTGACGGTGGATGAAACGGTGGAGAGCGAGGGCGTGGAGGAAAGCCCCTCCCACTGTTCCACTGCTAAGGGTGAGCTGAGGCAGGACTTTGAGGATTGAATAGACTTTTATTCAGTTATCCCCAGTCTTCCATCTTCTTCTGAAATATATGCCTGTCCTGTTACAGCCAATGAGGCCGTTTATGAACTCCCTGTATATCCTGAAACGACCATGGAGGTCTGTTTTGAACTGTTTGCCTGCCTGGAACTATCTGCCTGTCCTGTCTTGGCCATGGAGGTTGTTCCCCTTTCTGTGACACTCCCTGTCATGGTAGCAGCACACACAGTGTGTTAGTTCACCTGTGTTCGTTAATTATCCTCATTTGGTCTGTGCATTTTAGTTCCTCCTTGTGCACTCTTCAGTTGTCCGGTATTGATGTTGTTTTGCTGCGTGTTCCCTTTGCCTTCATGGATTATCATCTTCTTGGATTATATTTAACTCTTGTGTAGATGACCTTCGTCTTCGTGTGCCTTTCCTCTACACGCTGCGTGACAATTTGAATGGATTAATCTTTGTTAATATTAATAAAAGTACAATTGTTCATTAATAGTTCATGTTAGGTCAGGTCCATTAATTAGTATTAGCAGATAAAACTTTGAATTTGAATAATGTATTAGTAAATGTTGCAATTAAATAATAAATTCTTAAATAAAGTATTTTTCTTATGAACTAATGAACCTTATTGTAAAGTGTTACCGTTATGTCTATAATATTGCTATTTTAGGGCTGGTTAATATGGCTATATGTGATGATTGTATATATATTAATTGTTTGACAGCACTTATATATATACACACACACACACACACACACACACACACACATATATATATATATATATATATACTGTTTTACTAAAATTTTAACTAAAACCATAAAACAAAACAAAAATAGTTACTTGAAATAAAATAAATGTTAACTAAATTCAGATAGTTGCCAAATAAACATTTCTCATTTTCATTTAGTTTAACTTGATGTATAATAAAACTTAACCTAAATAAAATTAATGAAAGCATATAGAAAAGTAATAAAAATGAAAAATACTAAACTAAAAATTTTTAAATATACAAAGCTAAAACTGATTTTATTATTGCATAATGCATTTTCTTTCAAATATAGTCTCACTTTTTACGAAATGGTGTGCAGTGTAAATATATACAGAGAAAAAAATAATAATAATAATAAAAACAGTCATAGATGTTTATAGATGGATACCAAGGCTGTTTAGGTCGGGTAGAATTGCGATCTCTGATCCAGTTTGTTATCTGGCTTCCATGTCTGCAATGCACTGTTTTCCACAAACTGGCAACACAGGGTGTCAAAATCCTATTGGGTAAATTGGCAGTGGACGGAGTCACGCAGACCAAAACAAAAACATACATTCTGACACGGAATGCACATTTCAAAGCACAATAACTGATTGTACCATTGTTTTTCAGAGAAACAAGTATGTGAACTTAGCATGTTTCCTAAACATAGTACAGGCCAGAAAATTACATACTGCACCGTTGACTGCATCAGTGCTTAACTACTCATCTCAACATATAATCAACAAAAGCTATCGATGTATGAATCAAACTTATTGAGACTCAGACAGTTTCTTTTCCATGCATGATTTATGAGAAAAAAATCATATAAAACTGTGAAATCTTGCCATAAATGATCTGTCCTGTCTGGCCAGCACTCGAGACAGTGACGTGAGCACGACTAACGCTTTCTTCACTATTGTTTGAAAGTCCTGAAAGTCACTCAATATTTGCATAAAGTTGAACATTAATTTTGTCATGGCGCTGGACACGCACACATCGGGTCACCAAAAGTCACTGTCGCTCGTGATGCCGGAACTCGCCAGCTCTCCATCGAATATGATTATTCTGCATCTTACTCTCAACATTGTTTGGATACTGAACTGTCTTGTGTGGTTTGCTTTCTATTGCACTAGGGATCAATTTTAAACCATTGTACTCTTATTGCAACATGTTGTAATATATTGCAGCTATGACAAAATTCATTGTACATACAGTAATTCATTTTGTAAAACAATCCAATATATTTTTTGGTCAGCTATTCATTCTACAATCCACAGAGCAATTGCACCATCTTGTATTTACCGGTGAACATGTCCCCCAGACAAACCCTCAGCATGTCCAGAGGATTGGCAGATACATTTTACACACTAATGCAAAATGGACTCTTTAATGGCATGTGTCCCGTGTGCAAATTGACGGCAGCCACAAACACACACTATTAGTGTTGTTTAACTAAGCCTCTGAGTGATTGCGGGATACATCTCCCCCTGCACCTGTTCTGAATACAGCTTATTAGTCGCACTATTTGATTTTCCTCCCATTCATTTACAACAGAGAAAAAAAACAAAGAGTCAGTGCAATACAGTCTGTTTGAGCTCCCAGCACAAAAGGCTATTCTGTCTTCCACAGACTCTCTGAGATATGGTTGCCATGGACTTTGGCTTAACCGCAGCTATGCAGTGAGCTTAACCAAGTCATTAAAAGGATTTAACATGTTCTAAATATAAAAAAGAGTGAATTTATTGTATGCATGCTCTTGAGTAATTCAGGAGAGAGTTAGTGCACCTTCTATCATGAGGAAGTTTGAGTCATTCAAACAAAATTAGCCTGGATACCTGTAAAAAGGATTTGCAATGATCATGTTCTCAGCATTTAAAGAGCATCAGGAGTTCAACAGGCATGTTTGGATGTTTGAAGGAATAATTTGCTCGCCAGCAAGTTGTATCAAACCCATATGAATTTCTTTCATGGAACTCTAAATAAGACATTTTGAAGTATGTACAAATCACTGTTTTCCATGCAAAGAAAATGGACGTTGATTTTAACCTGATGTGGTTCAGGATCATGGAAACAAACAAACAAACAAATTAATTAATTAATTAATTATTGAAGAGACCTGTTTGTTTTCTTTCTTATGTTTCAATATCTGCTGTTAGCAAGACATTAGCACCCAGTAACATCCAGCAGATTAACCCTGTAAAGCATATAAGAAATAATAGTCTGAGAAATAAGTCTGATTGATTGATTGATTGATTGATTGATTGATTGATTGATTGATTGATTGATTGATTGATTGATTGATTGATTGATTGATTGATTTTATGGAACAGTTGTTTGAACTTTCAGACAAAAACGTAGAGTTTCATATTTGATACATCAGGCTTGTATGGCTCATATAGTCTGATATGGTGAAAATATGGAGCTCATACTCGAGGAGGGAAATTCAGAGGCCCAAACTGAGCAAAAATATGCAATTTGTGGCAGTTTCTGATATTTATATGGACAAATATTAAGATGAAATTCTGAGAGCTTGTAATGGAAGTCAATGAGATCTGTATAATAGTACAGCAGGCTACTTACATAAAATGCATAGAAATATAAATTTGTTAATCTATATCTCCCAATTATTTAGAAAAATATATTTTTTTTTTATTAGCTTAATGAACAAAGCTCTGTCGTTTTTACCGTGGAGGCAAAACATTTAATGCAATGCAATACAATAATGATTAAGAGATGTAAAAAAAAAAAAAAAAAAAATCCTTTAGTTCTTACTTTAGTCCAGTAAGTTCGTCTTGAAGTATTACTAACAATATAAAATGCATTCGGTAACACTTTAGTTTTGGGACCAATTCTCACAATGAACTAGTTGCCAATTATAATGCATACTACTAGCATATTGGCTGTTCATTAGCAAATATGAATACCTTATTCTGCATGACCATATTTTAGATCCCTTAATCCACCCCATACTTAACAATTACCTTAATAACTATTAATAAGCAGCAAATTAGGAGTCTATAGAAGCAGAAGTCATAGTTAACAGTTAGTTAATAGCCAGAATTGGTCCCCAAGTGTGGCCATGTATTCTTACATTTACTTCAGTTAAGATCAGTAAAGGTTTCACAACAAAAAGATGGATGTTTTTACACTCATACTAAAAGGCATTTTACTTGCTACAAATTTTTTTTTTTAAAAATACTCAACTAAAAATACTATCAACAACTATCATTCAGAAAACAGAAGGCATTTAGGCATTTAGTGGATTGTGTACAGGTTTTCCAGCAAAGTGTTGATTGTGTTGATACAGTAGGCTTTGTAGGGTTACAAAATAAAGTCATATGGCTTTGGAAAAACAGGATGGTTTGTAAATGATGACAGCATTTTAATTTATTTTAATTAAATGCTGAGATGGTTTATCTCAGTCAATACAATAATGCAGTACTCTAGAGGCTTTTCAAGGATCTTTAGAAAAAGGCAAATCCTTATTAGTTTAATCTTAGCTGTCATTCATGTAAGAGAGTCCTCCCCCCATAGGGGATTTTCAAGCATCTGGTTGTGAAGCTCTGAAACCTGCTCTGTCGTTCAGAAGAATAGTATGTGTGTCTGGTGTTCCTGGTACTGAAAATACCAAGAAAAGCCCTTGAACAGCTCTTTAGCAATTTAACAGTTTCCATCAGGGACATTTTAGAAATCTAATCACTTGTGTCTTTAGAGACGTGATACTAATTAGCACTGAAATATACATCACACTCAACCCTTCTGTTTAATTAACCATGATGGCATTTCAGTACCAATCTGGAGATTTTATTAATATTATTTTTACCCATTTTTATTCACCATTATTCCCATATTCCCATATTTCAACTGAGAGTAAATATGACTTTTCCAGAACATGTACACAGATTAACTATTTTTGCAGCTCTTTCATGGATGTTGGCTTTTTCAAGCTCTCTGTGTTTTGTTTTTTTTGAAAACAAAACAAAACTGCACTAGGTTATGTATGTAACCCTAATTCCCAGAGGGAATGAGACGCTGCATTGAGACGCTTTGGGAATGACCACGCTCTGAAACATGCGTGTAATCAGTCCAATGGAATCGTGTTATGTCACCGACGGGGATGACGTAGCGACCAGGAAGTATAAAAGCACAAGCAGTGGAGACAGCGGCAACTTCTGAATTGAGAAGGAAGCGCTTGCAGGGATGCAGGAAGTATGGCTATGAGACGCAGCGTCTCGTTCCCTCGGGGAACTAGGGTTACATACGTAACCTAGTGACGCTCCCCTTCAGGAACTCAAGCTGCATCGAAACACTTTGGGAGCGAGTATGCCCACGTCCCCAGACTGACCAATCCCTGCCTAGTGTGGATCAGCCTTGGAGGTTGCCATACTTCTAGTGGAATGAGCCCTGACCCCCAATAGAGAGGGGAGATCAGAGGAATTGTAAGAAGTAGTGATAGCATCCACTGTCCACCTGCTTAGGGTCTACTTGTTAGCCGGAAGACCTTTCGTTTATGGACCGTAGCAAATTAATAACTGGTCCGACTTTCTCCACAGGGCAGCTCTGTGGACGTATGCATCCAGTGCTCGCACTGGACACACACAATTAAGCTTTTCCTGGTCAGGGTCCCGGAAGGGAGGAGGAAAGAATGCCTGCAGAACAACTGGCCGTGGAACAACTGTGGGCACCTTGGGGACATACCCCGGTCTGGGATACAGAAAGGCTCTGGCCATGCCAGGGGCAAACTCAAGACAAGATGGGGCCACTGAAAGGGCCGTGAAGGTCACCAACTCTCTTCAAGGAAGAGATGGCTAGCATAAATGCAGTCTTGATAGTGAGAAACCTCAATGAAACCTCTTCCAGGGAGCTTTATAAAGGACCTCTAGAACCACAGCCAAATCCCAAGTAGGCACTCTAGGGCGTACCGGAGGCCTCAGCCTCTGGGTACCCCTGAGGAAACGTGTTACTAGCGGGTTCATCCCCAAAGACTGCTTGCCCATAGGGGAATGGTAAGCAGCAATAGCAGCCACGTAAACTTTCAAAGTGGAGGGGGATAACCCTGTGGCAAACCGATCTTGTAGAAATTCCAGCACTGGGCCAACAGGGTAATTAACTGGGTCTAACTGACGGTTATCACACCACGAAGTGAAAAGGTGCCACTTAGCAGTATAGGATTTCCTCGTGGAGGAAGCTCTGGACTGGAGTATGGTCTCCACTACCTCAGTAGAGAGACCGGAAGCCCTCATGGGCCACACCTTCAGTTTCCACAACTCTGGACGGGGTTGAAAGATGGTGCCCCCCGCCTGAGGGAGGAGATCCCGACGTACGGGAATTACCCATGGAGAGTCTTTGAGTAGGGCTACCAGGTCCGCAAACTATGGCTGGCCCGGCCAGTACGGGGATACTAACAGGAGATGAACCTCATCCCAGCGAACTCTCTCCAGAACTCCCGGGAGCAGAGCAATCGGGGGGAAGGCGCACAGACGAAGCCTCGGCCACGTCTGTACCATGGTATCCAGCCCAAGAGGGGCTGAATGTGTGAGGGAGAACCACAGGGAACATTGTGAGGTCTCTCGAGATGCAAACAAGTCCACATGGGCTTGCCCGAACTTCTTTCAAATCTGCTCTACCACCTCGGTGTGGAGCTTCCATTCCCCGGGCCTCAGCCCCTGCCTCGACATGATGTCTGCTCCCTGATTGAGGTGCCCAGGGATGTACACTGCCCTCAGGGAGAGCAGTTTCCCCTGGGCCCACAGAAGGATCTGGCACGCCAGCCTGTATAGGGGCCGCGAATGCAGACCCCCCTGCCGGTTGAAGTAAGAGACCACCGATGTGTTGTCTTTGCGAACCAGCACATGATGGCCTCTCAGGTCTGGGAGAACATGCTTCAATGCTCGAAACACGGCCAGCTTCTCCAGGCAATATATGTGCCACATAAGATGGGGACCTTCTCACAGACCCTGGCCGGAGCGGCCACTCATGACCGCCCCCCATCCCGTGAGGGAGGCGTCCGTCATTAGCGTTACACGATGAAAAAGAGCTCCCAACAAGGGCCTTGTGACAGGAACCAAGGTTTCTTCCACATGTCTAAGGCCCGTAAGCCTAGCTGCGTGACCTTGATCATGTGAAACGGGTTGCCCCTCGGGGAAAACCCTTTTGTCCTGAGCCACCACTGCAAGGGTATCATGTACCAAAAGGCATCACGTTGGACGCAGCTGCCATCAGACCCAACAGTCTCTGAAACTGTATGACAGTGAGTGACTGGCCTTCTCCCACTCTCTTGACTGCCGTGAGGATCGACTCGATCCGAGCAGGAGGCAGACGTGCCTGCATCGTGGTCGAATCCCACACCACGCCTAGATAAGTGGTCCTCTGTACTGGAGAAAGCACACTTTTCTTTGTGTTTAGTCTTATCCCCAACCGTTTCATGTGAGCAAGAACGACATCTCGACGCCGAACCGCTATCTGTTCTGATTGAGTTAATATCAACCAATCGTCGATGTAATTCAGTATGTGGATGCCCTGGAGTCGCAGTGGAGAGAGAGCAGCATCCACACACTTGGTAAATGTGCAGGGTGAGAGTGCAAGGCCGAACGGAAGAACCCGATATTGGTAAGCTTTGCCCCCGAAAGCAAACCTCAGGAACTTCCTGTGTTGAGGAAGGATGGAAACATGGAAGTATGCGTCTTTCAGATCTATCGTGACAAACCAGACCTCCGACCTGATTTGAGACACAACCTGTTTCAGCTTGAGCATTTTGAACTTGAGTCGCATTGACTGAGCGATTCAACAGACGCAGATCTAGAATTGGATGCAACCCCCCATCCTTCTTTGGAACAATGAAGGATTGTATATACCGACTGTAAAACCCAGACTCTCTGTCGCGAGGAGGGACCACCTTGATGGCCTCCTTCATCAAGAGAGTGTCCACTTCTTGTTCACTGACCAGAGCCTGCCTGGGACCCACCAGGGTGGGAAACACCCTGTTGAATAGAGGCGGGGGCGAGACCCAAACTGAATCTTGTAACCTTTTTGTACAATGCGCAGGACCCATTGTGACACATTTGGCAGAAGCTTCCATGCTGCCAGATGATCTACCAAGGGAACCAGTCTCTCAAGACTGGCCTCTGGTGAACTTAGAATGGCTAGATCAGTGCCCTGAAGTGGAGGACCGGTAGGGAACGACCGATCCAGCTGCTCCAGAGACCTCCTTGGAGGTAACAAGCTTCCCAGAACCGCTACATTTCCGGGCAGAAGCTGAGAGCTGCACTCGCTAGAGACCTCTGTGCCCTGAAGCACCGGGGGTGGCAGGGTTAATGAGACGATCTCCTGAGGGCACTGAGGAGAGACGGGCACCATATGCTGAGGTGTGAACCGCTCTTCCCCAGAGGGGCCTGCCCTCAAAAGTCCTGACGTCCTTACGAGAGCACTGGATCTGGCAGGTGAGGAAAGAGAAAGGGACCTGCCCGTCTCTATTCCCTCTGCCACATCCATTTGCGAACCTCAAGATCTGAGTCGCCACTCTGCCTCGGCAGATGCAGGACCCGAACCCCGAGGAACGCGAGAGAGAGCGCCCTCCTCAAAGAGCGCTTTCCCTTGAGAGCTGACTGAGCGTTCTCCGCTCCCAAACAAGCAACACACAAACTGTGTGTATCCCCACCCGTAATGAAGCGTGGGCAGGGAGGAACACACATTCTGAATGACTGCTTGTCAGAACTCTTGTCTTTCCTTGCCATAATGTAACTTTTTAATAGACAGACAACAATAAATAAGACATAGAGCACTTACTGATCAACAGAATCTGCCGCTGTCTCCACCGCTTGTGCTTTTATACTTCCTGGTCGCTACATCATCCCCGTCGGTGACGTAACGGGATTGCGTTGGACTGTTTACACACATATTTCAGAGCGTGGTCATGCAGAAGCTTTCCCAAAGTGTTTAGACGCAGCTTGAGTCTCTGAAGGGGAATTGATGTTTGCTGTCTCTTTGCTGCAGCAGTTCTGAGTTGTTTGGACACAATACGTCTTAGTTTTTGACGGTCCCCACGGCTTGAACTAAACACTGCTGAACACACAGCTTATGCTACACTGATATACAACCTAGAGAATATAGACAATGAAATGATAAACAAAACACAATCACAAAGTTGCAATATATTTTCCCCCACTGTAGTTTACACAAATAACATTAACCCTATAATAATGGGTGTTCACATTGTTTTATCCAACCCCTGTATATGTTAATAAGTTTCATGTCTTAGTTTCTTAAGGTTGGATGTTTGGGGAAATCACTAACCCTATACTGTGAGTATTAGTAGTGTAATTATAAGAGTGATGTTTAACTTGATAAACAGGAGATGATCTGCTTGACAAACAGGTAATGACAGCTACACTGTCCAGGTGAAATGTCCACTGAATAGCGCTAAAATCACTTTTTTTCTCACTTCCACTATGACAAATCAAGATTAAGGCTATGTTCACATCTAAGTTGAACTCATTTTCTTGCTTGGGCTTAGTTGAGAAGACATATTAGCTATATTAAGTCTGCAAAAATTCATTTGAAAAACATTAAATGAAGGGATATTTTCAAATCCAGTCAACATTTAGAATGGCTAATGTTGACTGGACTAATAAACACAAATCCAGCCAATATTTGATAAAAGTATTACGGTCAGCACAATATTTTACACACACTATTTTGTTACTGTGAATAGAACAGACTTGTGGTTTGTGCTGTTAAAATGGGCAGTTTGAAAAATCTGATATTATATGAAAACATTTATCAAATAAGATTGATTTTTGGACTTTGGATGTTTAGTTTACCATAGTATCTACATTATGATGAGCAGATGGATCCTACAATACTTTAATATTAAATATTACATATGTAATATAAATATAGAATTCATCTTGAATTTAAGATGCCTCATATTTATAAATAAATAAAATACATAAGAAAATAGGTCATTTGACTTTGCGAAAGGATCTGGATTATATTTGACTTTGCGGAAGGATCTGGATTACTCATTTGACTTCGCGGACGGATATTACAGCTCATAAGACAAATTTTAATCGAAATTTGTCGATAAAAACATACAACAAAGGGCATGTCTCAATCAGCACCCTAGGTAGTGTATATGATAATACTAGTGTATTGTGTGCACACATACACTGCACAGGTAAATTATTTCCGTTTGTGATCATGTAATCTTGGATTAAAGTTCTTGCATTGAATTTGTGAAGCAATTTGTATTACATAAATAATTAAGTTGTACATAATTATACACACAAACACACATAGAACATCGGACATTTTTTCAAGCCATTTTCCTCATATGTACGTTACAATATGGTGTAAAAATTAGTTGCAAACTTGCAACTTTAGTTAAATCACAAATTTATGTAAATAATTAAAATTGTTACATATTTAATTTTGTTTAATAAGCATCATTTCATTTTTTTAGATACATTGTGCTTTTCAATCTCCATCAGGCTGTGACCAAGTTGTTCAGTGATGCTCTGTCGTCATTGCAAGTTTTGCCATCCAAGCCAGTCAGTTCTACTAAAGCATTACCAGCTGAAAGACTGGCACGCATCGAGAACTCTCCACTGCATCTACGTTGACTGTGTGTGCACTGTCAAAACTAAAGGTGCGTTAAAGACTAATTTGGCAAGGTTTCATTCCCAAACAAATACAAGAGAGTTTGCTACATTCAATTGTGACATTTGTGACTTCAGTGACATCTGTGAGGAGAAGACATATTTTAGCCACCTTGCAAGCCATCTAAAAGAACATGAGACTGTAACATGCCCTTTTAATTATTGAGAGAATCTACGCTCTGCAGGCTGTAGTGAGGTACAGATCAACAAGAGACAAAGAGGTAAACAAGGTGAAACACTAAAAAAAATGGCAGAACTCAACTTTCTTCCTGATTACCCAACTGGACTTAATGAAGAAGCACTAGAGAGGGAGAGAATGTGGCTTGAAGAAGAACTCAAGAATAATATAAATCTAACTCAAGTCAACACTAAAATGGACCTGACCTTCTCCTTAAAATGACGAGAGGTGGTTTCTGATCAACCACCTGTCTCTACGATCAGACAGAGATGGCCAGCTCTTTTCTTGGAACAACAAGTAAGTACAGGTGCATCTCAATAAATTAGAATGTCGTGGAAAAGTTCATTTATTTCAGTAATTCAACTCAAATTGTGAAACTCGTGTATTAAATAAATTCAATGCACACAGACTGAAGTAGTTTAAGTCTTTGGTTCTTTTAATTGTGATGATTTTGGCTCACATTTAACAAAAACCCACCAACTCACTATCTCAACAAATTAGAATACTCCATAAGACCAATAAAAAAAAACATTTTTAATGAATTGTTGGCCTTCTGGAAAGTATGCTCATTTACTGTACATGTACTCAATAACTTGGTAGGGTCTCCTTCTGCTTTAATTACTGCCTCAATTCGGCGTAGCATGGAGGTGATCAGTTTGTGGCACTACTGAGGTGGTATGGAAGCCCAGGTTTCTTTGACAGTGGCCTTCAGCTCATCTGCATTTTTTGGTCTCTTGTTTCTCATTTTCCTCTTGACAATACCCCATAGATTCTCTATGGGGTTCAGGTCTGGAACTTTTCCACGACATTCTAATTTATTGAGATGCACCTGTATAGCAGGTATTAAGTAAACCTATTTAAGGCTTAGGTTTTAAGGTTTTTACATTTGTCTCATTTGGGGTGTTTGTTTTGGAACCTTGTACAATTTTTTACCTTCGTTCTCTTTTATGAAGAGATACTTGTTCTTTTATGAATATGGTCCAATGCAAAATGTTGTGAAACCTGTTGTGAAAGAAAGAAGAACATGCAAAGTTGTATCAAAACACTGAACTACAAATATGTACAGTGCCATGATGTACAGTGCCCTATTTTCCTCTGTTATCAAATTTTGTTTTCCAGGTCTATGCATAATTTAAAAGAATCACTGGTGTTGATCTGCACTCAACTTTACACAAAGCCCTGGACGTCAATGCCAAAGGTCTGATCAGGATGTATCGTTCCAGAAGAGGAGATAATTAAGATGAGTTGAAAGCTGTGCTTACAAGCCTAGATGAGCAGGTAAATTATCACACTATGGCTCAGAGTAACTAAAGGTTTGTGTGTAGGGCTGGGCAATATGGCCAGAAATATTATCACTGTAAAATGTTTCATATCCATTTCAGATGTTTTGCAATGCGACCTCAGTCTGAATTGTCATATCGAAATTAATGCGACTTTCATGTCACTCTACACTGTAAATAAATAAATTATATTATAAACAAATATTATAAATAAATTAAAAAAGCTATTAAATTGTACAAACAATTACAAAGAAAAAACAACAAATAGCACATCGAATTAAAAATGAAATCTGAACAAACAGACAAACAAAGAAATACATAAATACATTCACACATACATACATACATACATACATGAATGAGTGAAAAAAACAAGCTAAATAAATAAAAAGTCACACTTTAGTTTGGGGACCAATTCTGACTATTAAATAACTATAAACTATGACTTTTGCCTCTATAAACTAATTTGTTGCTTATTAATAGATAGTAAGGTAAATGTTATGTTTAGGTATTGGTGGATTAAGGGATCTAAAATGTGGTCATGGCATGTTTTGTAAGTACTAATAAACAACCAATATGCTAGTACAATGCATGATAATAAGCAACTAGTTCATTGTGAGAAGTTGAACTGGTCCCTAAACTAAAGTGTTACCCAAATAAATAAACTTTCTCTGAGGATTCATATTAGATTTAAAATTAAATGTACTATTCAGTTAGGGATAGGGTTTGGGTTGATGCTTAAAAATAATAATAATCATAATAATAATAATAATAATAAATTTGAATTATTTTATGTGTGTGGTCAATGTATGCATAGTCATTCTCTTGTCATAAGATCAGGTTGCAAAATGGTTTCACATAAGTTGCTCCATACATTCAGATGTCCTTGTACTTGAGTCTTTGTGGAATCTTTGAAGCTTTTAATCTTTATGCTTGTGTGTCTGTGTCATGTCCATATGCATGTGATACATTTCAAACACTCATTTAATCTCAGACATTTCTCCGTTAGTCCCTGCAGTTTTACTGTTAGTCCCAGCCAACATGAGCGCAGATCTAGAAGGTGCAGAGTGAATTTATGAAAAGGTTAGCGTCTCCTGTAACAAGCCCACTAATTGAAGAGTATTCTCAGAGGTCCCTGGGAAAAGGTTAAACTCCATCTGTTGACTGTGAGATGCTGAAAGGGAAAATGCACCAAATAAACTAATACACACACACACACACACACAAAAAAAACTTGTTTGGAACCTTGTAGATGTATGGAGAGTGGAACAACATTGATTGACGGCCATTCATTCAATCTAATGGTCAAGCATCTTTTCCTTTTTTTTCTTTTTTTTGAGCTGAATGTATAATATGAATAGTGCTAGAAAACCTCCTTCATCACATTACATTAACTTAATTGAATGCATCCATAAATTCAATGTTTTCTCTCACTGTAACGCAATGTGTAGAGAAAAGGCACACGAAGACGAAGGTCATCTACACAAGAGTTTAATAGAATCCAAGAAGATAATAATCCATGAAGGCAAAGGGAACACGCAGCAAAACAACATCAATACCGGACAAACTAAAAGAGAAACAGAGGAACTTAAATACACAGACCAAATGAGGATAATTAACTAACACAGGTTAACTAAATGAACTAATCAAAGGATGACAAAAACTAGGTTAAGTGAAACATGAGGGAAGAAAACAAACTAAAAGTCCATGATTGTGACAGTACTCCCCCCTCCTGGAAGGTGCGACCTCGTGACATAGCAGGACGAACAAAGGAGGGGGTTTGGGAGGAGGACGAGGCAGTGGCAAAGGACAGGAAGAGAGGTAGGCAGATAACCGGGCAGTGACGACGGAGGGAGGAGCCAGGGTGGAGGAAGGGTTGACAACTCCAGGGGGCCGACCAACAGCGGCGGAACAGGTGGGAGAGGAGCCCGGGACGGAGATGGAGAGCCGTAGAGCCAGGGCGATGGGGAAGATCTGGATGGCCAAGGCGGAGCAAATGGTTCAGACAACCAAGGCGTAGGCGGGGATCCGGAAGGCCGCGGTGGAGCCGGAGCGACAGAGGACCAAGGTGAGCTGGAGAGAGGATCCCAACGGAGCCGGTGGGATGGATCGATGAGGCGCAGCCGGAGGAGTGGAGTCCTGATGGGAAAAGTCATGTGCCCCATCACAAGTGGAATGACATAAAAATGGCACTGCACAAGTGCCTGGACAACTCATCTCTTGTTTTATAAATAAAAACCACTGAACAGACAATAATTGTTCTCAACTTATTTTATTGTCCAAACAGACTGTGTGTGTGTCTTGTGAACCTTTTTGTAAAAATTGTTCATGTTCTGACTTTCACCTGTTGCTGCAGATAAAACGAAAATTAAAAAAATATAAGACTACCATGCAAAAACTTTGTTTATTCAATACAAACAGGCGTTTACTATTCTACATCTTAAAATTCCAAGTGTAAGAATGCTAACATTATTAAAACCCCACATTTGAGCATTTACCACGTTACTGCAGACTATTTGGGAAAGTGATTGTACCTTTAATCTTTGAAACAACAGAGAGAAACTTAAAATAATGATTTCTATTTTAAGTGGTGCTGGTGCATCGCGGCAACACAACTATAAGCACAAACTCTAAGGAGCTTTCATATATATATATATATCATTATAATTTAATACTTACAATGAACAGAGATGTGGTCTGCAGCCTACAAAATTGCGCTTCTCCTGTTTGAGCTGTGAAATTGACAGCACTCTAATCCAATGTCGTTGTAAATATACGGGAAATAATTGTCAGCGAAACAGACAGTGATTAGGTGTGTTCCACTTCAAGTGGCGCTACGCTGCCGATTAGTGTATGACTTCAGTGCGTGAGATTTTAAATGCACTGGAACTGCTCCCGCACCGCAGATGTTATACTCTGATCAGTCTGCGCTGTTGGGGGGGCACACAGGGGCGCAAGCATATTTTGAGGGGGGCCACTGCAGGGATGGTGTGTGTGGGCAGCACACACCATCCCTGCAGTGCCCCCCACCAAATGGCGACACCCATGACAGGGAGTGTCACAGAAAGGGGAACGACCTCCATGGTCGTGACAGGACAGGCAGATAGTTCCAGGCAGGCAAACAGTTCAAAACAGACCTCCATGGTCGTTTCAGGATATACAGGGAGTTCATAAACGGCCTCATTGGCCGTAACAGGACAGGCAGATATTTCAGAAGAAGATGGAAGCTGGTACTGTTGACGATCTCCACAAAGACCGCCATGTGGACCTCAAGAGGAAGCTCCCCCTGCTCCAGCAGGAGGAGGAACCTCCAGGACCGAGTTTGGACAGCCCTGCTTTAGAGGATCCGATGTCCCCAATGTTTTTAAATCCTAGATAGAGGAGGGTCTTTTACAGTGAAAATACCATGACATAGCCAATATTTAGTGTTCCTAATTAGCAGTGGTAAAGGCTTAAAGGCACAGTATGTACGTTTTCGCTGCTAGATGTCACATTTTCAAAACAATAGGCTTGTTCGAAATGCATCGATAGGCTCTGCACAGACCGATCGGTGTATGACATCAAAGTACCGTGAGAGCAATTCAAAAACAAACAATCGTCTGCTCTATTATTGCTCTCGCGGTACTTTGATGTCATACACCGATCATTCTGTGCAGCGCCGATGCATCTCAAACAAACCTAAAGCCACAGTCACACTAGACTTTGAGCATGCGAAATTAGTTCGGACAGTGCTGCGAAAAGGGGTGGGAGCAGGATATGACATCACGCGCCAAGGTTTACACCTTTTTAACTAGACAGGACCCATAAAATATCCTCACTAGTCATAATACTTTTCTATTTAAGTTATTACAATCAGCCACAAGTATAGTTAATCAAGTACACACACGCACGCATACCAATCTCATGCAATAAATAAATCACATAAAATTGCATGTTTCACTGTTCAAATGTAAAATCCGCTCCTGTTTCCCTTGCCACCGCAAACCAAGCCACTTTTCTTTTTATGTGATTTTTGTAATCTTTTAAAGTTGTGTTGTATAAAAGATGGAAGCTGGTACTGTTGACGATCTCCACAAAGACCGCCATGTGGACCTCAAGAGGAAGCTCCCCCTGCTCCAGCAGGAGGAGGAAGAATTCAGGACGGTGGGTCACACTAATAAAATAAAAATGTTCAAAAACGAAAAATAAGCGGAGGTAAATAATGCCGCTTAACTTTACTTTTATGTGGTTCGGTATTCTGTCATGCAACGTGTAAAGGAAAGGCACACAAAGACAAAGGTCATCTACACAAGAGTTTAATAGAATCCCAAGAAGATGATAATCCATGAAGGCAAAGGGAACACGCAGCAAAACAACATCAATACCGGACAAACTAAAAGAGAAACAGAGGAACTTAAATTCACAGACCAAATGAGGATATTTAACTAACACAGGTGAACTAAATGAACTAATCAAAGGACAACAGAAACTAGGTCAAGTGAAACATGAGGGAAGAAAACAAACTAAAAGTTGTGATCGTGACACTAACCAGGGGCTGAGGATTTTTGTAATCTTTTAAAGTTGTGTTGTATAAAACAGGATGATGTGACACTGCTAAAATGAGCGATTCCTCCATGTTTTAAATTTCTGTACCGAGAGTTTACTTTGTGATGTTTTGATCTTCTATTGTTCACAAGCATTCTCGTGACGCGAATTCGCAGGTCAGAGTTCACCAGACTTGAACTTTGCTACGCAGTGAAATATCTTTGCACGGGCTTGCGTTTCTGGTCCAATGCTTTCGCATGCGTATGAATGGAAGTCAATGGAACGAAAAGTCTAGTGTGACCATGGCTTAATAAGAACTAGGCGAAGCTTGATGACGCTATGAAGGAGGGTGGAGCGATGGGAAATCATGTTCACGGATGTAATTAATTATTATATATATTTTTTTATTACCTGTACCTTCCGAAATTATTCAAACAGCGAATAAATTATACAGAGAAAGCGAGCAAAGAACATTTACATCACAGACCAAATGAGGATATTTAACTAACACAGGTGAACTAAATGAACTAATCAAAGGACAACAGAAACTAGGTCAAGGGAAACATGAGGGAATAAAACAAACTAAAAGTCCATGATCGTGACACTCACCTAAATTTGTGCAGTCATGTCTATACATTAAAACAGTTCCTCCCTTATATAATAAAAATGAATTGTTCCATATGGTCTTTTTTTAAGATTGTTATTCTTTATATGATGAAAAAATAAAAATAAAACAATAATAATAATAATAATAATAATAATAATAATAATAATATTTCTGTACCGAGAGTTTACTTTGTGATGTTTTGATCTTCTATTGTTCACAAGCATTCTCGTGACGCGAATTCGCAGGTCAGAGTTCACCAGACTTGAACTTTGCTACGCAGTGAAATATCTTTGCACGGGCTTGCGTTTCTGGTCCAATGCTTTCGCATGCGTATGAATGGAAGTCAATGGAACGAAAAGTCTAGTGTGACCATGGCTTAATAAGAACTAGGCGAAGCTTGATGACGCTATGAAGGAGGGTGGAGCGATGGGAAATCATGTTCACGGATGTAATTAATTATTATATATATTTTTTTATTACCTGTACCTTCCGAAATTATTCAAACAGCGAATAAATTATACAGAGAAAGCGAGCAAAGAACATTTACATTGTCAAGGAACAGACTGACTTCAGTCTAGCACGAGTTTAAGCACTCAGAAAACTCCCCTTATTATCATTAAAGCTGTCCACTGTTTGATGAATGAATCTCCTACTTACATCATACGTACATCTGCACTTTATTGTTTATGATGAGAGAATTCGCAAGAAAGCAGAAATCAGTCAGCAAGCGCTTGCACTGAACAAAACTTCAGCGATGACTCATCTGAACGCCTCTGATTGGCCGCTGCATTCATAAACTCAACAGAAAACAATAATAATAATAATAATAATAATAATAATAATAATAATAATAATAAAACTCTGCTTTTTTGACATTGCTATTGAATGAAACATTTTAGGTAAACTAGGAAAAATGTTTATTTGTGTTCAATGTATATGTGGTTTATGGGGACTCTCCATAGGTGTAATGGTTTTTACACTGATCTCATCATTTTATCTCCTAACCCTAACCTCACCCATAAACATAACCCTCACAGAATACTTTTTTTTTTTTCAAAACAACAACAACAAAAGCAGTTTATGGTGTTTTTAAGCACATTTGTGTTCTCATAAACCATGTATTCAAGCACACACACACAAAAACTTGGTTTGTTTTGGTAAATTTGTTGTTCACTGTTGTAGTTAGTAAATAATTGTTATTTGCTAATTTGTGAACCTTCCTTTTCACAACTACAAGCAACTACACCAAAACAAAAATACAAATACATGAAATTACAAATTAAACAATAGTTTACAGATGATACTGTAAGTGTCTTGTCTCAGGTAAGTGTGCATAGTCCACTGGTAATGTTTCCTTGAGTCAGGTTGAAGTAAACTTTAACATCCACCACACAGCAAACAAGCTGAAGAGAGGTTGATGATGGTGTTCAAGAGAAGCAGCAGCAGATGCTCTAGGGGTGCATCTCAAACGGAAGGATGCATCTTTGTAAGATGGCGTATCTAGGCTGCCACGTCATCAAACTACGTCAAAGAACATCTCAATTTGAAGTATCTTTTGTAGGCAGCCTTAATTTTGCGTCCTTTTTTTTTGCCTGTTTAAAAGTCCGTGTGAACCGGACATTACGACCGACTTTACTTCCGTATTGTGACGTAGTTCCGAGAGAAACGGAATATTGAATGAGAAAAACAGAGGGCGTGGCTTGTTTTTTACTACTGCAAACTGATTGGATGTAGTAAAGTAGGTATTTCATTCAGAACAACACTGACAGTTGGAGGGGCAAATTTAAGGATGATATGCTCAAGCCAAAGCCGTCAAACTGACGCCATCAGAGAAGGTCCGTCATTTCAGAGGGGAGGGGCATTTTCAGATTTG
>NW_015666578.1:1312514-1315570 GCF_001515625.1 Sinocyclocheilus rhinocerous
TTTAGGTGTGTTTAATTAGGGTTGGAGCTAAACTCTGCAGGACACCGGCCCTCCAGGACCGAGTTTGGACAGCCCTGCTTTAGAGGATCCGATGTCCCCAATGTTTTTAAATCCTAGATAGAGGAGGGTCTTTTACAGTGAAAATACCATGACATAGCCAATATTTAGTGTTCCTAATTAGCAGTGGTAAAGGCTTAAAGGCACAGTATGTACGTTTTCGCTGCTAGATGTCACATTTTCAAAACAATAGGCTTGTTCGAAATGCATCGATAGGCTCTGCACAGACCGATCGGTGTATGACATCAAAGTACCGTGAGAGCAATTCAAAAACAAACAATCGTCTGCTCTATTATTGCTCTCGCGGTACTTTGATGTCATACACCGATCATTCTGTGCAGCGCCGATGCATCTCAAACAAACCTAAAGCCACAGTCACACTAGACTTTGAGCATGCGAAATTAGTTCGGACAGTGCTGCGAAAAGGGGTGGGAGCAGGATATGACATCACGCGCCAAGGTTTACACCTTTTTAACTAGACAGGACCCATAAAATATCCTCACTAGTCATAATACTTTTCTATTTAAGTTATTACAATCAGCCACAAGTATAGTTAATCAAGTACACACACGCACGCATACCAATCTCATGCAATAAATAAATCACATAAAATTGCATGTTTCACTGTTCAAATGTAAAATCCGCTCCTGTTTCCCTTGCCACCGCAAACCAAGCCACTTTTCTTTTTATGTGATTTTTGTAATCTTTTAAAGTTGTGTTGTATAAAACAGGATGATGTGACACTGCTAAAATGAGCGATTCCTCCATGTTTTAAATTTCTGTACCGAGAGTTTACTTTGTGATGTTTTGATCTTCTATTGTTCACAAGCATTCTCGTGACGCGAATTCGCAGGTCAGAGTTCACCAGACTTGAACTTTGCTACGCAGTGAAATATCTTTGCACGGGCTTGCGTTTCTGGTCCAATGCTTTCGCATGCGTATGAATGGAAGTCAATGGAACGAAAAGTCTAGTGTGACCATGGCTTAATAAGAACTAGGCGAAGCTTGATGACGCTATGAAGGAGGGTGGAGCGATGGGAAATCATGTTCACGGATGTAATTAATTATTATATATATTTTTTTATTACCTGTACCTTCCGAAATTATTCAAACAGCGAATAAATTATACAGAGAAAGCGAGCAAAGAACATTTACATTGTCAAGGAACAGACTGACTTCAGTCTAGCACGAGTTTAAGCACTCAGAAAACTCCCCTTATTATCATTAAAGCTGTCCACTGTTTGATGAATGAATCTCCTACTTACATCATACGTACATCTGCACTTTATTGTTTATGATGAGAGAATTCGCAAGAAAGCAGAAATCAGTCAGCAAGCGCTTGCACTGAACAAAACTTCAGCGATGACTCATCTGAACGCCTCTGATTGGCCGCTGCATTCATAAACTCAACAGACTTGTGTGTGATTGGTTATAATGTGCAACAGTGGAAAAAAAGTGGAAAAAGAATCATGGTGCAACATTGAGCAGATCTAAATTTAATGCTGCAGTCAACACTTCTCATTTCATTTAAATTTTATTCGCGACAGCCGTAATGGATTTAGTTTAACCGTACAGCAGTATTATTGTCCACGTGTGTTGCCATAGTTTCTACAAGCTGAAAACTGATAGCGCGGACTTTATGCCATTGATAGGCGCCAATGAACTGGGACGAGCCATTATTTAAAATTGGAATTTCTCTGGATTTTTACAAATCCTTGGGAACTTTTGGGATAACGACGTAAGTACAGAACTGCATGACATATATAACACTGTGCAAGTGGTTTTTAAATATTTTATTACGGAAATCTTACATATTGTGCCTTTAAATAGCTTTTTAAAAAATGTTTTTGTATGTTTGTTTTTTTGAGGTGTCTCTGTAATTTGCATAAAATGTTGAGGTCCCCTACTGATTTTGTAGTTTGCCCACTTAAAAAGAAATAAAGGGTCTGTAATTTTTATGGTAGGTTTATTTTAATGGATAGAGACAGAATACCAACCAAAACATCCAGAAAAAAACACATTACATAAAGGTTAGAGATTGATTTGCATTTCAGTGAGTCAAATAAGTATTTGATCCCTTACCAACCAGCAAGAATTCTGGCTCCAGAAACGGAATATTGAATGAGAAAAACAGAGGGCGTGGCTTGTTTTTTACTACTGCAAACTGATTGGATGTAGTAAAGTAGGTATTTCATTCAGAACAACACTGACAGTTGGAGGGGCAAATTTAAGGATGATATGCTCAAGCCAAAGCCGTCAAACTGACGCCATCAGAGAAGGTCCGTCATTTCAGAGGGGAGGGGCATTTTCAGATTTGGATTAAAGATTACGAAGGCAAACAATTTTATTTTTTTTATTTATTGTGGATTGACTTGCAGAGATGATTTGAACAGAGAACAATTGTTCACCACAAAAATAGCAGTATGTGCTAACAAAATAAATATAGTCAATTTTGATTTATATGCACTTTAAAGGATGCATCAGTTGTATCCTTCACGTTCTTCAATCACCCACAATTCTTTGCACACATTCCAGTTCATGTATTATGTAATACTCTTAGTAAAATGAAACATGTAAAAGTTATATTAATATATTGTGATTTCCTGTATTTTTCTTTCCATCTCTTTTTGCCATCACCATGTCTCTTTAGATCAGGGCTGTCCAAACTCGGTCCTGGAGGGCCGGTGTCCTGCAGAGTTTAGCTCCAACTTGCCTCAACAGTAGGTTTATTTTAATGGATAGAGACAGAATACCAACCAAAACATCCAGAAAAAAACACATTACATAAAGGTTAGAGATTGATTTGCATTTCAGTGAGTCAAATAAGTATTTGATCCCTTACCAACCAGCAAGAATTCTGGCTCCCACAGATTGGTTATGTGCCCATGTGGAACACAGATTAGTCCTGCCACTTTAAGAAGGTACTCCTAATGTCAGCTCGTTAGGTGTATACAAGACACCTGTCCACACAATCTGTATCTTCCATTCCAACCTCTCCC
>NW_015666578.1:1316017-1320381 GCF_001515625.1 Sinocyclocheilus rhinocerous
CACATTATATAAAGGTTAGAAATTGATTTGCATTTCAGTGAAATAAGTATTTGATCCCCTACCAAACAGAATTCTGGCTCCCACAGATTGGTTATGTGCCCATGTGGAACACAGATTAGTCCTGCCAATTAAGTCACTCCTAATGTCAGCTCGTCAGGTGTATAAGACATCTGTTCACACAATCTGTATCTTCCATTCCAACCTCTCCCACCACCATGGGCAAGACCAAAGAGCTGCCAAAGGATGTCAGAGACAAGCAAATGATTGCAAAGATACTATTTAAACTGAACTGAGCTGGATGATGACATCACTGAATTCAATGATGAACTGCCTTTAACTGAAAAATTTGTGTTTACTATTGTCATTTTTGCGAAACATTATGCTTTGGGGCTGTTTTTCTGCTAAGGGTACAGGACTACTTCACCGCATTGAGGGGCAAATGGAAGGCCATGTACTGTAAAATCTTGGACGAGAGCCTCCTTCCCTCAGACAGAATACTGAAGATGGGTCATGGATGGGTCTTCCAGCATGACAATGACCCGAAACATACCGCCAAGGCAACAAAGGAGTGGCTCAAGAAGAAGCACATTAAGGTCATGGAGGGGCCTAGCCAGTCTCCAGACCTCAATCCTATAGAAAATCTGTGGAGGGAGCTGAAACTTCCAGTTGCCCAACAACATCCGAAAAAACCTTAAGGATTTAGAGAGGATCTGTAAAGAGGAGTGGTTCAAAATCCCTCCTGAGATGTGTGCAAACCTGGTGACCAACTATAAAAAACGTCTTACCTCTGTGCTTGCCAACAAGGGTTTCTGCACAAAGTACTAAGTCATGTTTTGCTTGGGGATCAAATACTTATTTCACTCACTGAAATGCAAATACAAACTTACAAAATCAGCAGGGGATCAAATAAATATTTTCCCCAGTGTATATAGCCTAAGCTTATATGAAAGATAGTGCTGCTCCACAATAAAACTGTAGAAGTATTACGGTGTAAGAGGGTGTTTCAATATCCACAGAAAATCCAATTCCTTTGGACTGAACAAAATAGCTTCCTAAAGTACATCTAAGGGGTTTATTTCCAGAATGAGCACCTATGAAATGCTTTCAGGGTCAGTAATAACAACAATGCTGCTTCATTTGGCAGAACACCCTGGTGTCTCCACATGTTTATTTTTTATTTTTCAGAAGGTATCTCTCCATCTGCTCTGTCTCCATGTTAGAAGGTATCATCTCTCTCATTCTCACTCCTCACAAGACTTAGGATATTGTCAAAGCCTTCTTAGTAGATTATTCACATAGACACACAAAACAGAGAGTGAGAGATTAGAATGGCATAGATAGATAGATAGACAGATAGACAGATAATATATATATATATATATATATGTGTGTGTGTGTGTGTGTGTGTGTGTGCAAGTAAGTAAACTATAAACAGTTTAATTAAAGGCAATATAAAAGGGGGAAAAAAAACTTATATGAATGCATATTATAAAATGTGCATTATGTAATGCTCAATGGTAGTAAAGTTTTTTTCTTTTTTGTTTCTGGATCAGTGGATATAAACCTTATAAAACAAACAAACAAGTAAGTAAATAAATCAGTTAATTCAGTCATATTAAACAATATTTTAGACCTGAATAAAACCAGTTAATTTAAATTATTTTAATATGACCATATAAAGTACTTTTTTTACATTATACGATTTATATCGAATAACAACTATTAACACTTTTTTTATATTATACTTTTTTATATTAAACTTTTTTTACAGCATAATTCTCCCATCAATCACTGCCTTATCTTTGTCACAGCAGTCAGTTGTCCCAAAGTTTTAAATACTGTTTCATAATGACACAATACTATTTCAATTGTTTGGAGCTCACAGGGGTTCTTGGGTAATATGTAATCAAAGTGCATTGTTGAACAGGTGAATAGTTCTCTGAGACCTCAGAGGTTGGTGGTAGATTAGTCATTGTTCACACATACTAACCAGAGAGCTGTTATGATTGCTTATCAAAGGATCAGCACATTTCATGTCATTTAAGCACTCTCGTGTGATATTAAGTTCATAAATGAAACATGAAATGAGAGATCTTAAATGAATTTCATTCCTAAACCTCATTACTCCAAGCTAAGGTCAATATTCTCAAAACACCTATGAAAACTTAAAGTAAACAAATGATGAGAACCCTGGAGAAAGGGCAAAAAGAGGGAGACAGAGAAGACAAAAAGAGGTGGAGCGGGTAGAGGACGAGGAGAGAAACAATGAGAAAGAGGCAAAAGGTGGAGAGGTGGTAGAAAAAGGTGGTAGAAAGAGATGTTGGGAAATAAATAACGGATGGTGTAGGAAGAGGAAGCGGAGGAGCGAGAGTAGTAGTCATTGAAAGAGTTCAGGAAAGTGCAAAACGTTTCAAAGTGGTGTGAGCAGAGAGGAAGAGGACAGCAGGTTGGAACAGAAGAGTAGACAGGACACAAATGAGATGAGAACCACTCAAATTAACCATGTTATGAGTCACAATCTCTCCCTGAGAGAGGCTGGACAGAGAGTTCAGCCTAATGTGAGCAGATCTATAGTGGCTTCAGTGTAGAGAGGGGATGTCTTTGGTCAGGCTGACATGAGTGGTTTTAAAAGCACCTGTGTCATGGCCATGACGGTGCTCTTTTGTATGTTGTTGAGTTATTCTCATCCAGGAGATGGAAAATGACCCCTATGACAAAGTAACTCTTCTCAAAGCAATCCTGCTGAGATACTGAGGCACGTGCGTGTCGTCTGTTCTTTCCTTAGATGCAAAGTTTGAGAAAAAAACATGATGAATATGTACAATGGTTACAATAGCAATTTGACTTCATACATTTGATAAACATGGTCGCTTAATAGTACAGTTCTGTCAGGTCCGTTTCCATCAAAGATTATTGACAATTAGCATACAGTTTGGATTGGCGGCATGGATCTGTTCTGGGTAAAAGCTCCGCACACAGCCTTGCATGGAAAAGAGCAGTGATCGCACCAATATAACCCTGTGAACAGAACTGAAGCAACATGATATCCGTGATACGTTATGTTCCTGATGACATTATGTTCCTGCCAGAACTGATGCTGTATGCCTGATTTGTTTGTCTATAGATAAACAAGAGAACCCTTCAGTAGTCGTGATGTTAGAATTGTTTTCAGAGCATTACATTAGTCTGGAGAACTTTGTAAATTCAATTGATAAAAGCATTTAAAAATATCTACATAAACATTAAACATGAATTGTATAAGTTTAAACATTAAAAAAAAACATTACTCAAATATTAAAAGTTATACTAAAAAGAACAATTAAAATGACTTTTCTATTGGTTTATTAAATGTGTAACTGTAATGCAATCATTTCAGAAATACATATAATCATGTAAGCTTTGCGTTCAGAGTATTTGGATTGCCATCTACAAGGCAGGGCTCAGGCAAGTCCCTTCTGTGACTGATGAGTTACCAACAATAAAATAGAAGTAATCAGAAATGAGGTGCTGGAGTCCTTCCATTGTGACTGACAGGCGTAGATAAACATGCTCCTTCTGAAGTTTCATTGAGAATTCCTCAAAGCAAAATGTTACATTTCAAAAAAATTAAATAATATATTTTATTTAGAATCTTGGACAGAAACCAACATTTAAAAAAAAAGGCCACTTTCCATTATGTATGATACATTACAGTACATGTTCCAATAATAACTCTTTTTTTGGAAATCAAAACCAAGTGACTTTACACACACAAACACGCGTACTTATGGCTAAATAGGACTTTGCATAGATTTCTATTGTTTTTATGAAAATGAAGTGACGTTTGGCCACGTATCCATACTCTGAATTTGTGCTCTGCATTTAACCAATCCAAGTGCGCGCACACACACAGTAGTGAACAAACACACCGGGAGCAGTGGGCAGCCATATTGCCGTGGCGCCATTGGAGGAGTTGGGGGTTCAGTGCCTTGCTCAAGGGTCTCACCTCAGTCATGGTATTGAGGATGGAAGAGAGCGCTGGTTATTCACTTCACCCACCGACAATTCCTGCCAGACCTGAGAATCAAACGCGCAACCTTCAGGTTAAAAGTCCGACTCTCTAACCATTAGGCCAGCTAGTTATGAATACTGCATCGTTTACTCAGCCAAGAATTTTGTTATCTTTGAAACACATTTGAAGATATTAGAATATAAGATTTCTGTCCCTTGAATGATGGTCCACGCAACTACCACTTTGATACTTCATAAACTTCAAAAAAGATATCTAATCCATAAAGAGAACTAATCCATACGTATCGTGGTTTAGTCCAAATTTTCTGTTTTTCTGTTTATGTTCCCTGATCAATGTTTAAATGTGAAAAAAA
>NW_015666578.1:1320751-1325365 GCF_001515625.1 Sinocyclocheilus rhinocerous
TTTATAATGTGAAAAGAAAATACAGATAGATTCAGACATATTTCTCCATTAAAACTTAACTTTGTATATCTAGAAATATTTAGGACATTATTTAACCCAAAATAGCATGCCATATGAATTGATAAAGACTGGTTTCAAGCTAAAGTACCTGCATGCTCTGCCAGTGGGCACTGAAGGAAATTGAAAGACTTACGGATTTACAGTTTAACGTACCTTTAACTCACTTTCAGGATGCTTGCATAAACGTAATTGTCATAAGAAAAACTTGATGGTAGCGCGTTTGTGTCTTGACCAATAATTAAGGGCGTGGCCACTTGAGTGACAGGTGGATTGCCGCTGTCACTGCCTTTTTGCCCATTTTCGATTATCCGGGACTGACGCGCGGTGACGCGCTGCCAAGATGGCAACGGCCAGCTCTGCCCACTTTGAGCTTCAAAAACCTCTTCAGGAACGTACGGGTGACGTCACGGACACTACGTCCATGTTTTTATACAGTCTATGGTTCTGCAGAAAGACTGCTCGTTTGCAGCGGGCGAGACAGACACTTCAACACGGTGTTATGCGTCACAAAAATGAAATTGTTTGCGCGTAATGTTTAACAGTCCCACTATTACCGTTTCAAAGCATGGAAACAGCGAAATGCCACACTCAATGCTTTCAAAAACAAATATAAATTTACCATTTGATGAATTCTCTCATTTGAGTAGAAAACCGCCCAAATGTGGTTGCTTCAGACTTCAGTGCCAGACTCGTAGCAAAACCAGGCCTCGGCGGGAATGGAGGCTAGAGGATCTGTCAGCGAACCAAAATGAAAGACGCTAAAAGCATATATAACATAAATTGTAAGCACATTCCAAAAAGTTATTTTACATGTAACATTAATCATCTTTTTTCAAGAAATCGAACCGGCATGAGAAACGATCACACTCTTCTGTAACTTAACGTTACATCTCTGCACCTCACAAACACGAACTTAACACTTAACCTGACAAAAACACGCGCAGTTAGTAATTTCTAAATGTGTTCACCACCAATCATATTTTGAGTAAAATTATCAACAAAAATGTTTTTCCCGTGTACTTTTATAAAGAGAAAAGCAATCCAACTTACCGTCTCGGTCGCTTGAAGAAAAAATGGTGTCGTCGCATTGCGTGGCAGCAGTCATTGAAGGGCGGAGTGCAGACAATTCGGCGGGGTTTTTATTCCGCACTCTTAGTGTAAAAGTGAAATTACACCATATAACAACACTGAACACGAGTACTGTTTAACACTGTAGATAATTCAACTCTTTGGGAATTAATAACTTTTAACACTGTAAATATTAACCTTAGTACAATTATACTGATTTTACTGTGCATGAATTTGCCATCCTTCTAGAACAATGTGCATTTATGTTAAAATTGTAACATAAATTATCAAGTTTAGTTATTTTTATTTCTTTATTGCAAAACGCTGAAACTGGCACCGTTTTGGAGAGAAATGGGCTCTCATTTTAACCCATATCATGGTGTGTGATGCTGAACTATGAGTTTCTAATGCTGTTTGTATTTGCACTGTTCTAAACATGAATATTTTATGTGCAACAGCAGGGTGCTGTCTCAGTGGCCTTACACGTGATTTTAAATCTATTTTTTCAAACTTTATGATTTAAATGGGGATGATTGTACTGAGAATAACTTTCATCTCTTCTTCAACTGAATACTGTTTCCGTGCTGTTTTGATGTATTTTAAAGAGTTGGCAGTCAAAATTAAAACTGCTGGATGAAAGATATTCTTCATTCTTTATGACAAACAAGATAACGTGAATTACAGAATGTACAACGTTTTTAAAAAGGTATCAATTGCGGTGTACAGCGTTTATTATGAGGGGGTAGAATCCACAGCTCAGTACTCACTACTCAATACTCATGAGTACTTTTAAATAGGCTACTCTTTTACTCTTACTCAAGTAGTTTTTTGGACAAGTACTTTTACTCTACTCACACTACATTTTTTGGAAGGTAATGGTACTTTTACTTTAATATATTTTTTCAGTACTCTTTCCACCACTGCTGGTTTTGTGGTCCAGGGTCACATATGTTATTCATTTTCATAACCTTATATCATAACTGATGTACACAGGATTTTTCTCCATTGCACTATTCCTAACCACTGCACTTACTGTATATACCCCCCTCCTATGTACTGCTTCTGTCTTTCAGATTATTCATATTTATTACCCACTCATATTTATTATCAACTGTATATATGCAAATAACCACTACCAATGCACTTCTGGTTAGACGCTAACTGTATTTCGTTGCCTTGTACTGTAACATGTGCAAAGACAATAAAATTGAATCTAATCTAATCTAATCTTATTCAAACTCATGCCAACACAGGTCCCACGTGCTTCACTCTTTCCACAACACCATGACTCACATGTGTGCTTCACACGTGAGGATCAGCGCCACTTGTCGGCAGCGCAGGCAAGTGCAGAGGAATGGGCGTGTTCCAGCAAAGATCCTGACACCCTCCCTTCGACGCAAACAACACGGCCCAGCTTGGACAGCGAGCTAATCTGCATTCTCACCAAGGCTGTGGAGGATCTCGGCCTAGCCTGGTCGGCTCCTGGTCGCCTGCGGACTTTTAGACGAGTGGCACCTGAAGGCATGCCGTCAAAGATCCTCCCGCCAGCGGCCAGCCCCGTTCTTCCCGGAAGTTCACAAAGAACTCACCAGGACATGGCACGCCCCCTAATTGGCGCATGTTAATCCCTCTGCTTCTGCCACTCTCACAACTGTTCACGGTGCTGAAGAATGAGGTTATGACAAGCTCCCCCCTCTGGAAAAGGACAGTCACTGCGCATCTGTGCTCTCCATTGGCCCTGGGGTTTAAAGCCCATGCAGCACACCCATCAAAGCCCTGCAGGCCTATCTCAGCCCTAGCAAACCAGGCTGGTTCAGCGCTTCACACGATGGCGGTGCTCCAAGTGTTTCAGGCCAAACTTCTCCACACCATGGACAAGTCCAGCCAGAGTTCTGATGTCTTTAGAGAGCAGCGACTGACTTGGCTCTGCACGCAACTAAGGCCACTGTGCAGGTGATTGGCAAGGCCATGGCCAGTTTGGTGGTGCTGGAGTGCCACATTTGACTAAATCTGAAAGAGGGACACTGACAAAGTTGCCTTCCTAGACTAGCCAGTCTTTCCCAAGGGACTATTTGCCCTGCCATGGATGGTTTTGATGAGCGGTTTACAGCGGTTTACAGAAGTCATCAAAGGCAATGTTTAACTTCCTGCTGAAGCGCTCCATTGCGGCGGATGTTTCAAGTTGTCTGAAGAATCCATCCTCTCAGCAGCCTGCCAAGCCGGCGCCGCCTCTGCTCCAGCCCCAGCCCCAGCCTAAGTTTGTGCCTGGGCTTCAGCAGCGCCCCCGGATGGCAAAACAATACCCGTTTCCCAGGTCTCCGCCACATAGTGACATTGGACCCTGAGCCTCAGAAGCCATTCTGAACCCAACGCAGAGTGGAAGAGGAGAGGGTCACTTCTCATTGAGGATAGAACTCCCTCGAAGAAGTTTCACACTCACTCTCCATCACTCCACTTAACTCTGAGCGATGGAAGCTCCATTCAGGCTGGGCCCGCCATTCTTATTCAGTGCGCGCTCAAGCAAAATACCACTGTGACAGCGGACCCACATACACAAAAGAGCATTTCTCTTCTCCTCATTACTACGAATGTCAGCTCCCCGCCCAGTGCGGTGAATTGCCACTCGAAAAACTCTTCTAAAAACCATAGAACGAGACTACTCGCTTCAGTTCACTCGCAGGCCACCTCGCTTCAGAGGTATTATTCAAACTTTGGTATGGGACATTGATGCTCACGTTCTCTGGTCCGAAGTGCAAACACTGCTTGCAAAAGGAGCCATGGAAATGGTTCCTCTAAAGAACAGCGAGTTGGGCTTTTACAGCCGTTACTTCCTTGTTCCTTAGAAAGATGGTGGGCTCAGGCCCATTCACAATCTCAGGCATCTGAATCACTCACTCATGAGACGGCCGTTCAAGATGCCGACTTTTAAGGAGGCAATAACATGACAGGAGCTAGCAATGCAACGTTTTAAACAATACTCTCACACCTTGGAAGGACTGTCAATAAAATCAGCCAAAATGTGTGTGGGTTAATAACACTGTGTACTGTCTCTACACTCTGCGTCTTGTTTTTGTATAGATGACCCTGCTGACCGTCAAAATGCGAGTACTGGCCCTGTTTTATAGACAGGCCAGTTAAGATGAACTCTGATTCATCATGCAGCTTTCTGTTGTACCACTTGTGTTATTTTAAGATAAAAAGCACATTTTGGTAGTTCATGTCGATTGGTATATTGACATTATATTACTTAATGAAATATATGGTTATAAGTTGTAAAATATATAGCCATCCAGTAATACTGAAAACAATGCATAGCTGCCAGATCTGTATTGTATATGTTTCTGTTTATCATCATCATCATCATCATCATCGTCGTCATTGTTGTTGTTGTTGTTGTTGTTGTTTACTATAAACTTGAACATGAAATTTATGAGTAAACATTTGCTGAAGTATTACTTAAAAAAAACTATATATATATATATATAT
>NW_015666578.1:1325375-1329585 GCF_001515625.1 Sinocyclocheilus rhinocerous
TATATATTAATATATATAATACTTAAGGGGTTAATTGGATACTCTATCAAAAGAGTAATCACAACTGCATGCCAAGCATACTTACAATACCTAAAATACTTATCTTAATTAAATACAAGTACAGTATAGGCCAGATATTTTTGTCAGTATAAGGCAAGTATACTTCAATATAATTTTAAGTATGTCTCTGATAAGTACATAAAAAGTGGACTGAAAGTACACTCTTATTTAAAATAATTGTACTTATGTGCCGTTGTGCAATTGATTATACTTATCAATTGAATAAACGTTTTGTAAGGATTCATGCAGGATGTGTGTTAATTGAAAGGGTTCAGCTAGGCAGACTATCAGAAGTTCTGGATATTCTCTAAATAAACAATCTTTTCAAAGACTTGTTTTATGTGACATAAAAATCAAGAAAAAGCTGTCATCCGTTTTCACATAACCCTGGTGAGACTCGAAGATGACACCTTGCCAGGTTAGGTTCACATTTGTCCTCCCTGGTGTCTCTGTGGCCTTACAGTCAAGATGTTGCCAACAAAAATGAAATCCTCTATGCTTTAACAAACCAAGTCTCAAGGATCATGAAAGGCAAAGTTGGAGCTCACTGTCTGTTTACTGCGCTATTATGTGCTGCAGCACAGCGGCTTCAATCTCACCTTGGCATGTCACTACAACGGGCAGAAACGGCAGCTCAGATATTTGTCACCGAAGTTGGAGAAAGAAAGATAACTTGAAAGTGCTTTTTAACAAAACTGTCATTATAGCAAATGTTTTCAGTAGAAAATGTATTTTGCAGAACTACTCAAATAGAGGAGACAAAAGCATACTGAGAGCAGAAATATTGATTGCACTTACAAAAGGGTGGTAATGTTTATCAGACAGCTTAGAGCAGAAATGAGAGACTTTATTCATTCTTTAAAAGAACTTCACTGGTGCCAAAGCAACTTGTGTGTGTCTGTGTATGTGAGAGCACAATAGATCACTTGGGTGAAAAATGGTCAGAGATGTTTTAATGTCTTACATAAAGATATAACTTTGTGGATACAAAAGAAGAGGTGCAAGTTCAGATCACAGCAAAAATACTAGTGGGTCTTTCAATGTCTTTGAAAAGTTGTTTGAAGAAGAAAAATATGCTATGAGAGACAGACCACAAACACTTTTAATATATTGCTTCAACCCCACATCAAGTGAGATATATATATATATATTTTTTTCCTCATGTAAAAAGTCAAGTCAAGTCAAATCACCTTAATTTATATAGCGCTACAATACTGATTGTGTCAAAGCAGCTTTACGGTGTCAAAAATGAAAATAGTCTTTCAATAATGCAAGAAGATCAATAACAGGGTCATTTTTCAGCTAAAGTCAGTTCATTGATGATTCAGTGATGTCATCATCCAGTTCAGCTCTCTTCCAATAGTGTCTGTGCAATCAGTCAAGCGTCCCCAACTAAGAAATCCAAAGGCGACAGTGGCAAGGAACAAAAACTCCATCTGTGACAGAAATGGAGAAAAAACCTTGGGAGAAACCAGGCTCAGTCGGGGGCCAGTTCTCCTCTGGCCAGACGAAACCAGCATGTCGTGGTTTAATTGCAGGCTGCAACACAGGTGCAGAGGGCTTGTCTGGTTCCCGTGGTCTTGTGCCGATGGTCGTCGAAGTGACGAGGTGTCTGCCTCCCATGAGCGCATGAATTAATGTTTCTGTATTTGACATTGAGAGCATAGGTCGTAATTTAGATATATTTTTAAGATGGAAAAATGCGGTTTTACAAATGCTAGAAACATGGTTTTCAAATGAAAGATTGCTATCAAATAGCACACCTAGTTTCCTAACTGACGACGAGGAATTAACAGAGCAGCCATCAAGTGTTGGACAGTGTTTTAGGTTATTACATGTGGAGGTTTTTGGTCGAATAATTAAAACCTCTGTTTTTATGTTTTTTTTTTCTTCAGAATTTAGCAGTAGGAAATTACTAGTCATCCAGTTTTTTATATCAACTATGCATTCCGTTAGTTTTGCAGATTAGTATGTTTCATTGGGCCTTAAAGAAATATAGAGTTGAGTGTCATCAGCATAACAGTAGGCGAGTTTCCATTACAGATTTGCGCAAAACTTTGGCGATATTTTATAAATGTCGATAAAAAAGTATTGCGAAACCATTAACCAATGTTATGCGACTAAAATGTAACCTTTTGCCTCTCACGATAAATCATGGCAACGGAATTTGGTGGGATTTTGACGGATTTTGGCTATATTTATTCAGAGGCATATGCGTGTATCTTTACAGAAGCAGCAAAGAGAGCCGCTTCATTTATTCAAAGGAGGCGTATACGTGTATCTTTACACAAGCAGCACAGAGAGCCGCTTCAGAAACGTGCGTGGCTCGGCTGGATTCTGGAATAAACACAAGCATTGTGGCCGCAATCAGCTTCAGTGGCCGTATCAGAGCCACACTGTACCGCAGACGTGTGCAGTGTAAATTGCCTAAGCATTAATGGTAGGGAAAGCTCCTGTAGCGTCTGGACCACTCAAACACACAATATATATTTTGTTAGCTAGATTTAACAAATACTCTGTAACACCCCAGGAAGCCGAACAGGCCCCTGGTTCCATAGCAACGCTGACACCAGATACATTTACGATCTAAAGGAATGTGAGCAGAGACTCTCACTGCATTTTCCAGAAGCATTGATGATATCTCCCAAGGGCAACATGTAAAACGAGAAAAGCAAAAGAAAAGAAAAACTTGGGTGTAAATTAGGTGTATACTTAAAGTTTACTACTATTACATGTGACATACAATTAAAAGTATACATTTATAATCTAAAAAGTGAGCCAATATAGTCCCAAGAAGCACAAAATAGTAAACTTGTGAGTGTACTACAAATTCATTGATTTATAGTTAAACATAGTTGGCATAGTTATTTACACCCTTCAGGGAAATAAGGAGGTAAACTTACATACATATTGCATAATAATCTGGGTTTGGAGTATTTAAAATGTATTTAAATATTTGTATTATTTATTTATTTAGTTAGTTAGTTTAAATATTAAATAATTTTACTTCATCTTTCGATAAGTAATACTTTACTCACTTAAACTACTGTTAAGCATTTTTTCACACACACAGTGTTTTTCAGAAACAAATTAAAGGAGTAGTTCACTTCCGGAATGAACATTCTGTCATCATTTACTCAGTCTCCACTTGTTCCAAACCTGTATGAGTTTCTTTCTTCTGTTGAACACAAAAGAAGTTATTTTGAAAAATGTTGGTATCCGAACAGTTGATGGGCACCATTGACTTCCATATATTTTTTTTCCTACTATGGAAGTCAATGGTCAAGGTTTGGAACAAGTGGAGGGTGAGCAGTGGCATAGCGTCTGGGCATGCAGGGTATGCAGGTGCATATGGGCCAGGGCAGTTTGGGGGCCCGCCAAGCTGGGGGGAACTTTTAATTGAAACGAGGGAACGAATAGAGCCCTGCAAGGGCCCGGCCCTTGTCCAACAGCTTGTGAGAATTCTCGGCCTGAGTCCGACTGGATACCGTGGATACCGACTGGACTTTTTTCTCTCTCTCTTCCCCGTTACACAGCTAATAAAATAGTTCAGTTTTGGTTTTTAATGGCAAATTGGTCATATTTCTTTTTGTTTCTTTATTGTTAATTTAGAAATATGTTTGGAACATTTTATGTTTGTTAAATTCAAGTTTTTGTTTTTTAAAGGAACGACCAAGCAGCAGCGGCAGAGTGAGTTGAGCATTATGTTTGATCAATTTAGACAGTATTAATTTAAACATTTAACCTAGATAAATGAGCACTGTTAGGCACATATCCAATCGTTTGTGCGCAGAGTGGAAGTTAAAGTGCGCTTTGCAGGACATGGAGGCGCCAGCACGATCACTTGCATTTTTTTTTTTTTTGATAACAGTGGACACTTTAAAATACACCGTAATTTTTGCTCATAAAGGTAAGAGTATACATCATTCGTAACTGCAAATGTTCTACTTGCATTTGTGTGCACTCACAATATCAACAAAACCTTGTGCTTTTGTAAAATAAGGAAAACAATCAGGACGCGCTTTCTGTCGTCTTGGTCTTGAGCAGGAGCGCTTCCCCGACATGATAAATATATTCTTAGAATGTTTTAATTACTACCGGTATTTTTTTTAAATAATTCAAATCGAAAACAAAAACTCTTTCATTATGT
>NW_015666578.1:1329651-1330380 GCF_001515625.1 Sinocyclocheilus rhinocerous
AGCGGCAGCGGCAGACAGTGAGTTGAGCATTACGTTTGATCAATTTAGCCTTCTTAAACAAACACGACTTGCCTAAAATAAAGAGACATAAAACACTTCATGCATTTCACAGTATTAATTTAAACATTTAACCAAGATAAATGAGCGCTGTTAGGTGCATATCCAATCGTTTGCGTCTAAAGCGCGCTCTGCAGGACATGGAGGCACCAGCGCGATCACTTGCATTTTTTTTAAGAACAGCGGAAACTTAAAAATACGCCGTCATTTTTGCTCATAAAGGTAATAGTATACATCATTCGGAACTGCAAAGGGTCTACTTGTATTTGTGTGCACTCACAATATCAACAAAACCTTGTGCTTTTGTAAAATAATGATGCGCTTTCTGTCGTCTTGGTTTTGAGCAGGAGCGCTTCACCGACATGATAAATATATCTATAGAATGCTTTAAATTACTATTTTAAAACGTAATAATTCAAATCGAAAACAAAAACTCTTTCCTTATGTAATCCGTGCATTTCTCTCTAAAGGCACGTCCAAAGAGGAGATGGCGAGTCAGGTTCATTCATTTTTGCAACATTGACTCAGAAAACATTAGTTTATTAACAAATAATTAAAATATCCCCTCACTATTTTTTTACTTTTTTTTTTTGTTTGTTTTTTATTCATTTTTTTTTGTTTATTTTGTGGGCCGCTGTGCCAAAATTGTGTTTGCATTCAGTAGCCTATACG
>NW_015666579.1:0-137 GCF_001515625.1 Sinocyclocheilus rhinocerous
TGAAAGCCGATCCGGCGATCGACAGCGCAAAGTTGTTGTATTTCCACAGCGACCACCACGGATCAGCTCCAGGCATGACGAAGCAGGTATCGTCCTCTTTTGGAAGACCAAACAAAGTAGTTTCGCTTTCACAACGA
>NW_015666579.1:328-576 GCF_001515625.1 Sinocyclocheilus rhinocerous
CTGGTTTGGGTAGGTGTGGCTGACTCTTAACTTTTATAAAGAATATCTCTTTGGATTTGAGACTTTAGTCTTTGCAACTTTACAGATCTTCTTTATGCACCAAGAGCTTGTAACACTCCAAAGAGAAAGGAAAAAATGAAATAGCATCATTTGTCCTTTTTAATTTTAGTAGTAGTAGTTGTACGTACATTCTACTGAACAATAATAATACATTTCTGGCAGAAACTATATATTTTTGACTCTCAGAG
>NW_015666580.1:0-1915 GCF_001515625.1 Sinocyclocheilus rhinocerous
TTTATTTATTTGTGTATTTATTTATTTATTGTTTTTGCAGGTTTCTCCTCCATATGGTCCTCCATACGCGCCAGGTGGAGCCTGGGGAGAAGGAATGGGATGGAGCATCGAATAATTATTTAAGTAGGAATATTTGTGTATATACGTGTGTAAGAACAGGAAAAGCAAAAACAAGGAATAAATTGATAATAAATAAACCATGACTGCATAACAGCAAAAGTAGGTGGCGATATGCACACAGGATGTAACACGCCAAAAAACGGAAGAAGAAGAAGAAGAAGACGTGTTCATGAATTTCTCAGAGCTAATGTGAGGGAGATTTTCCTGTTTGTTTGACTAGAATGATAGGTGAAGTAGTTCTAAATTAAGAACAAGTAACTTAACGAATTCACGAATAATTTAAACACTATCTAAGCGCTGTGCAATAGCTTCATAAAGCCATATGCCCCATATTGAACGCATGTTTTCGACGGCGCTATGAGGACTTTATCAGAAATCTTTCGGACATCTTTTGAGTAATATGCATTCCGACGCTGCTTTCGTCAGTCTATGCATTCTTATCACAAATGGTAAGCCGGATTGCATTTCATGTTGGGTGGTTTTGACTGGAAAAGCCCGCAAATATGTAGGATAAATACATATACATACATACAAATATATATGCGTGTGTGTGTACCGTTACTATATTCAAATTTTGATTTTAATTTAAACCCCACTATGTTCCTTTTATCCTTGTTTGTTTATGACAAAGATTTTTCCTTTGTTTGAATTTGTTTCAGGTGTGTTTGATGTTAAAACAGATGAAGTGAAGTCAGTGGCAGTGCTGGAGGGAGATTCTGTCACTTTACACACTGATGTTAAAGTACAGAGAGATGATCAGATACTGTGGATGTTTGGACCTCAAAACACTCGAATAGCTGAAATCATTAAAATGGACCAAATAAACTTTATTTTTGTCAGTAATGATGGGAGATTCAGAGACAAACTACTGATGGACAATCAAACTGGATCTCTGACCATCAGAAACATCAGATCTGATCACACTGGACTTTATAAACTGACCGTCATCATTAGTGGAGAAACCTCATTGAAGAGCTTCAGTGTTACTGTGTATGGTGAGTAAACTGTACTCTCACTAATGCTAGGAGTGTTCATTAATGTTTAATTCTAGTCTGAACTCACAATGCTGTAAATGATATATGATGCCCAAAAATTCCCAAACTACAACTGAAATTACCTACTAAATCTTAAAATAATATATGAAATAGCTGCTCAAATGATCTTTTACACGCGCACACACACACACGCGCGTTTACTTAGCGATCTAAATGGGGACATTACATAGACTTCGATTGTTTTTATATACAGATAGTTATACACTTTTTAACCTAAACCCACCCCTAACCCTAACAGAAAATTTTCTGCATTTTTACAATTTCAAAAGTAAAAAAAAAATTAGTTTACTTTATTTTTATAACAGTTTTACAAATGAGGACATCCACAAATTGAGGTTTTTGCCGATTTTGTCAGGTTTTGCTCACTTTTGGGTACAAATTTGTCCGCAAAATATGGTTAAGTAGGTACACACACACACACACATGATTCCACCCAATCAGCTTATCTTTGTAAAATGGAACAGCTTCTTAAATAACTGAATGTGCACTCTTAACTTTAGCCAATCAAGCATTATATTATGATTTTATGATAATTAAGCACTATTTAATGATAGAACTAGTGATTAGAACTAAAACTTGGTCATAATCATGAATGAATGCATATTTGTCATTGTAACGGAACTTAGGACTGGTGGTGGTGTTTAAGATATTGTTGGTCATAGGTAATAGTAATTTTTATTAAAAGATACTACTACTACTACTACTACGATTATTATCTGCTGGGTTCATGAATATTAATC
>NW_015666581.1:0-2343 GCF_001515625.1 Sinocyclocheilus rhinocerous
TATGGGCTAATTTTCATTTTTGGGTGAACTAACCCTTTAAGGGAATACATTCTCTACTTATTAACTTGAATATCACATACATACATTTTAGTCAAATATTTGTAAACAATAAATGAACTCAAATTGACATAAATTTTTAACAGAAACATAAATATGCACATCTCTTTGAAAACATGTCTGTTGACAGTTTCAAGGATCAGGAAACAGTCCTCCATAAATAAAAAAAACATGTCTGTTGACAGTTTCAAGGATCAGGAAACAGTCCTCCATAAAATGCGCAGCACACATCTGAATATTTGGGTTGAACTGTTCTGGAACAGTGTTGTAAATACAACTTAACCACTAATTTCTAGTCGTGTCCTCTTTTGGAAGGCCAAACAAAGTAGTTTAAATCTAGAAACCTCTACGTGAACACACCTGCCCGAATAAAGTGCAGGGGACGAAATTACATTTCTTTAAAATTAAATATTAAAAATGCCGCTAATGTTCTACACACAGCAATATAAACAAAGGTGCCTGTTCTCTTTCGTTCTTGCTGTTTGATTGGGAAAAGTTTAAAGGGCGTCGAGGGGTCTTGTCTTTATGTTATATGACTAAAAAACTATTACTTTGAACTTTTTTTATTACAGTATTTATTTTAAAAACGTAGAGTGCCTTAAACATAATTATCACAACCCTGATAAAACAGGCTTATACTGATTTTCTCATCATCCGATTTATAGGCTACTTATCAATCCTGATTTTATCATCATTATAATAAAAAAAATTAATAAATTCAGAACAGGATTATAATATAATTCTATTTTAAATAAGACAGAAATATTTTTTCTATAACAACAGTAGTGTTTACAACAGCAAAACCACCATACCCTGTAAACTCAATAATAATAATAGGCCTAATTTAATTTGACTTTTGATGAGTTTGAGCACGTGATGCGCTCTGTGAAAAAGTGTGTTGGAAACACAAATTGAGGACCAATCTGCACCTTATTGATGACCCGTGGCGTTAATATACTGCATCTGTGCCAGCGCGTGTAGTAGATTTTTATTGGTTAAAATATGAATTGTTCGAGTGTAATCATTAGGAATATAACCATTTGAATATCCAGTTATTCTTCCATTATAATCACATATGCCTATGTGGAAAATGCCTACGTGGCTAAAGTAGACAGGCCCTAAGATTAGAAACATATGGGAAACATAAGTGGGGGCCTTCTTTCTTTACCATAACCAGAACCCCTTCTCTCTAGGGAGAACTGTATTCTCATTGATGAATGAGCTGAAACAGCTGAAAAGGTGGAAACAAGAGACTGAAGGGAATCTAGAAGGAGACCCATTAATGGCAACATTGTTTAGACATGCTGTGATTGATGCTATGCCGCCAGCCTTAAGGAGCAGGCTGGAGGATGCGGTCGGTTTAAACTCTAAAACACACAAAGAGTTTTGTGACCATGTGTCTCATGCCGTGGAACAATACAGAAAAAATGAGCAAAAGCTCAAGAGCCAAGAGAAAGAGCTACAGCGAAAACGAACTCATTTACAGCTTGAAGAACTGACAAACAAAAACAAGAAAAAGATTCAAGCTTCAATAAAGAAAGAATAAGCAGAACAAATGACAATGATGTCTCCAGTAAATGCTCCGCAACCAAATATTCTGTCAAGCCCACCTACAGCAGTCCCTCCAAACGCACACTCGATCCCTGTACCTATAATAAATGTTTATGCTGGAAGGGGGTAGAGCTGGCAACAGCCTAACCGAGGTACTTCACAGGGCCCAGTTAACCCTTGGGGAGGTCCCAATCCAAGATATTAGGGGTGCCCAGAGAATCCTATAGGGGAGAGTCAGCTTCCAATTTTAACAACTAAAGCGCTGATCAAGAGCCGATTATGCAAATTACGATAGAAGGAAAAACCACACCCATGTTGCTAGACAAAGGTGTTGTCTATACCTATTTAAATTTAAAATATGCCTCACATCTCCCCATGTCTGAAAAAATTCGCAAAGACAATAGGATTCTCGGGAAAAATGCAATTAATTCCAATGACAGCTCCAGTGTGTTCGGGAAAAATGCAATTAATTCCAATGACAGATCTAGTGTGTTTACAAACAAGAAATCAAAGTATAACAATGCCCATTCTGGTATCAAATCAGACTCCTATCAATTTGTTAGGAAGAGATGCATGCATTATGTTAGGGCTACAAATTTGGTGTTCTCCAGAAGGTATATATATCGACGCAATAGGAACAGAAACACAAATGGTAGTTACAGAGCCAAAAGCTAATATCTATTGCATAGTACAGATAGAACAAGATGTGAGACAGACAGTCAATAAGTGGGTAAA
>NW_015666582.1:0-1136 GCF_001515625.1 Sinocyclocheilus rhinocerous
TGTGATTGGCTGTACACATTGACTAGATATCTTAATCCAAAGTTCGCGCAACCGGGCGAAGACACTGCACTGAATAGATGCACTTTCAATCGGTAATCTTGAAGCACTGAATTTGTGTCCCCATCTTTCCACCATAAAAAGCGCAGATAATCACAATCATTTTCTTGGACGTGGAACTGGTGGAACATCTTCTCAATGTCACAAGTTACTGCTATAGGATGCCTTCTGAACCTTACAAGGACTCCTGTTAGATTGTTTATCATGTCTGGTCCGGTTAACAAATGTTCATTGAGACTTGTACCTTTAAATTTTGCGGAGCAGTCAAAAACGACCCGTAGCTTATCTGGCTTCTTTGGATGGTAGATGCCATGATGTGGTATGTACCACTTTTCACCATTGCTTGCATCATCATTCACTGCTTCTACCTCCCCTCTGTCAATGATGTCATTCATTTAAGTAAAGTAGTCTGTCTTGTATTTCTCATTTTTACAGAATTTCTTGTTCAAATGATTGAGTCTGACTACCGCAAGTTCTCTGTTGTCCGGCAAGTATGGTCGCTGCTTAAATGGAAGAGGCATTTCATAATGTCCTTGAGCATTTTTCTTTATTCCTTCTTTGAGTTTGTCTAGGAACGTGATATCCTCTTGAGAGACTGTCTTGTCATCTGCTGTGACATCCTTAAAGTCTGACTCGAGTATATTAACTGCATCCACAGGTGTCAAAGCTGGTATCTCCTTTGTGGCTATTCTGTGACAAAGATGGAAACCTATTGATTCATTGATACTTGGTGCGGAGCAGCCCACAATACTCCATCCTAAGTCTGTTAGAATAGCACAGGGGTGGCGAACGTCGGTCCTGGAGAGCCGCAGCCCTGCAGAGTTTTGCTTCAACCCTAATCAAACACACCTGAACAAGCTAATCAAGGTCTGAACGGTTACTAGGAAGCTACAGGCAGGTGAGTTTTAATTAGGGTTGGAGCTGAACTCTGCAGGGCTGCGGCTCTCCAGGACCGGAGTTCGCCACCGCTGGAATAGCATATGGTTCCTCATCCTTACCTAGTATGACTTGCCTCTGAGCTAGTACTCTGGGGAAGTTATAGCCGATCAGTAAACCTACTTCACAACTGAGAAGCGGTG
>NW_015666583.1:0-1161 GCF_001515625.1 Sinocyclocheilus rhinocerous
CGCAGTACACGTAGCAAGGTATATATATATATATATATATTATATCCATGCTTTGGATAAAAGCCCAATTTTGCTTCTCTGCTTGCGATTAGATCATTTTAAGCCGCTAAACTCCGGGAAAATTTTCAGTCCAATGATCGAGTAAGCGAATGCATTCAAACAATCCGTCCAAAACAGTGCTAATATACAGTAAACCAGGCTGATTACATCAGAGATTGCAGAGAGAACAGAGACTCGCGTTGCGTTTTCAGTAAATTATTCATTCCAGTGTGTTTCGCTTTAAAACACGAGCTCTGTCATATTCTGTGATTGCCTCTGAAGACCGCGAGCCCTCACACGTGACACGCGCTTGTGTGAAGTACAGACTGAACGGATTGTCAACACATCCCACCGCTGTATGGCGGCTGGATAACCAGTATTGCTAGTAATGTTTTGATGGATGAAGACTGCAATCAAGGTAAAGGCGATTGCGGTGGCGTACAGGAGTCGTACAGTAAGCACGCGTGAGTCTGTTATAATAATGCGTGTATGATCGCACATTGTATTTATGCACAAGCATATATATTTGATTGCACATTGTATTTATGCACAGGCACAGACATGTCTGTACATTCACGTTGTTTCCACACACATTCACGATAATGTTTTGATTTGTCATGTTTGTGTTGCCGTGTTTAGTTATATGGAATGGATCCGTGTACTGTAATAGATCTATGCAGTCAGCAGGCGGTTGGTTTAGGTTTTTTTGGCATCTCCATGTGGTCCTGTTCGGTATCGCAACTTGGCTTCTTTAAAATGTAAAAAAGCTCTTTGGTGTTGCACTGTACACATACTGATTTTTTTTCTTTCATATGTACTTATATTGGCTCCTTATATCATTTGGTTCTTTGGTGTCCTTTTGGAGTTTCTAAGTGTCCTTTTTTGGAAAGACATCTAAATTTATCTTGAAAAAAGCTTGCAGAAAATATAGATTTTTGAGAATCATCCTTCAATCTTTTGGTTTACTTTGCTGGATATAGCAAATGATGACAAAATAAACATGTGAAACAAGATAAATGGTCTATGCTTAATTTCATGAAGTGTGCGATTAATCACAGAAAAAGGATGTGATTAATCAGATAAAAAATTGTAATCGATTGACAGCCCTAATATATATATATA
>NW_015666583.1:1175-1255 GCF_001515625.1 Sinocyclocheilus rhinocerous
TATATATATATAGGGCTGGGTGATATATCGACTATTAGCGATAATATCGCAATAATTTTGATGACGATGTTGACGATGTA
>NW_015666583.1:2185-14102 GCF_001515625.1 Sinocyclocheilus rhinocerous
GTCCCTGGATCAACAGGGAACTCTTGTAATAAAGTAGCGGTGGCTGGGATATATTTTAAGTATCAATTCTGCTTAAAAAAAAAAAGTTATCTAATCCTGTTTACATGAAATAAACCTGCTCCCGAGCCGGTTTAAGCTTACGGACCTGTTGCTATGACAGCAACTCCGGGATGAGCTTCGAAGAACCAAACAATCCAAGATCACGCCAAATCATCAACAATCACATCCAGCTAACTGAGTTAGCAACGTACGAAGAACGGGCCCCTGTTTTGTGTGTGTTTTTGGCTACAGGTGTTGTGAACTGGGGAAAATGAAGTGAAACATCAAAGGCTGAATTGCGGGTGCCTTTTGAAATGAAAGAGTGTAAAATATGTAAAACCGTGTTCAAATCCTGCTCAGGTTTTTACGGTAATGGGAAGCGTGGTTGCCTGAGAGGATTCTACGACAGCATAGAGGACCCAGACTGCTGTTTCACGTGCCAGTAAAGTGTATAAAGAAGGAAGGTTTAATGATTAAAGGAGATTAAGTATTAAAGGAAGAAAGTGTGTAAAGGATGTTAATGTTTAACCAGAGATTTATATGTACAAAAAGATGTTATATACAGATGTACAAATTTCACCTTTCTTTATCAGAAGTAAACTGTTTCATACCTAAATAAATAACAAAGAAATAATTGTCTTGGCATGTTATTCATATACAGACAATGCTGGTATTTTTACCATAAGCTTTTCATTATCAAGTAAATCCATAATGTATTAATTTGGTAATAATATGGTTCATTAGTTAACATGAACTAATAATGAACTGCACTTATACAGCATTTATTAATCTTAATGTTAATCTCAACATTTACTAATATATTATTAATCTTGTTAACATTAATGTTCTGTGAACTAACATGAGCAAACAATAAACAACTATTTTCATTGACGTTAAGGAAGATTAGTAAATACAGTAACAAATGTATTGCTCAGGGTTAGTTCGTGCTAGTTAATACATTAATGTTTAATGAACCTTATTGTAAAGTGTTACCATTAATTTTAATAACATCTTAAGACTTGACACTCTTGCTGAGAATATTCAACTTTTATTTAAATGTTAATAATTAATACATGTAACAGTAAAGCATATACTGAAATTAAAATGAAAAACGACCATAAATAACTTAAGTTCTAAATGACCAATACAGATGAATAGAAATAACTTAAGACCAAATTTATGTAATTAGATCTTTTTTTTTGTCAGATCAACTGCCCATAACGTTTTCACTGAGAACTTTATTATAACATAGTAAGAAGCAGCAAATCATCACATGTAACTTGCAAAATTGATTTTGACAATAGTTGCCAATTTACTGTATCTCTGTTAATCTATTGATCAGTTAATTGCAGCAGTTCTACCTATTTCTTCTTTTTTGTTTTTTAGGTGAAAGACAAATCTTGAAGATTCTGATGAGCTCTTTGATTCTACACCAGAGAGTTCAGATGATTACGTTCCAGATACCACTTCTGAAAGTGGTATCTGATTTATCTGACACTGGAAGATTGTGTAAATCCAAAGAAGTACATGGAGACTGTCAAAGCTGTCAAGTGTACATGTGGGTATGACAGTGAAACCGACAAATTCATGATTCCATCACTTGCAAATAAGCTTGGGAATTCCCTGGTTAAAGTAAGCAAACTCTTAAAGGCCCAGGGCTTAATCTCCAACGACAAACAGCTTGTGATGAATGCCAGTGAGTTTCAAGAAGTCCATGCGAATAAGTGGAATGAGATGATCTCGGCTACAGCGCTGAGGAATATCAGGGAAGCAAAGTGCAATGTGCCCACTCTCATGCCCTTTACTGAAGATGTACAAAAATTGCATACTTTTCTCAGTCAAGTGCAAGACGAGTGGTTCAACCTGCTCTCTGAAAGTCCCTCTACTAAAGCCTGGATGGAGCTGGCCAAGGTATGTCTAGCCCAGATAATTCTCTTTAACCGGCGGAGAGAAGGAGAGGTGGCGAGCATGCCTTTGTCTGCGTTTTTATCAAGAGACACTTCTGATCCACATGAGGATGTGGACTGGGCACTCTCCGAAGTGGAGAAGAAACTCTGCAGACACTTCACAAGGCTTATCACCAGGGGAAAGCATTGTCGACCTGTTCCAATTCTTCTAACTCCAAAAATGCTGTGTTCCTTAGAACTCCTTGTTAAGCAGAGAGAGGCTTGTGGGGTTTTAAAAGTCAATGCCTATATGTTTGCTAGACCAGACGCCATGACACATTTCCGAGGGTCAGACTGCCTCCGTAGCTTTGCAAAGGTGTGTGGTGCAAAGTGTCCTGAGTCTCTGACATCTACCAGGCTGCAAAAGCATGCTGCAACCCTTTCAACAGTGCTGAACATGACAGACACCGAGATGGACCAGCTGGCAAACTTTCTTGGGCACGACATAAGAATCCATCATGAGGTCTATCGACTCCCTGAGAAGACCCTGCAACTTGCCAAGATCAGCAAAGCTTTAATGGCTCTTGAGCAAGGAAGATTAGCCGAGTTCCATGGAAAGAACTTGAATGAAATTGGGATAACTCCTAATGGTGTGTTATTTTATTAGATAAAAAAAAAAAAAAAACTATTCATATACTATGTGTTAGCGAGTTTATTAGATTTTTTTAAACCATCTATTCATATACCATGTGTTGTTACCGAGCCATTATATACCACTGTAAAGCTGTACTTTGAACTTCCACAGAAAAAGTTATTGACTGTGATGAGGAAGACGGGAGCATACAAGAGGGACACTGTTCATCTACTGTTGACGGTTTGTATTACTGTCAAAATACACGATTACATTTTGCAGTTATGAATAGTTTTCAGTCAAGTGACTTGTGAAGACCTGACGGGCAAAAACATTGTTCCAACACTGAAGAAGATGCTTCAGTGCACTGAACAAGCATTTTTTTTTTTGTCAAAACTTCTTGTGTAACGAATCAAATACCTCCAAGATATTCTTCAACGTGTTTTACAGTAAAGATTTTTTGAGGAACTTGATACTATAAAATGACGTAACCTCGGTTCCCTGAGATACGGGAACGAGTACTGCGTTTTGCTAGACTCTAAGGGAAAAAGTCATTTTTTCTCTTGAACTGAAGCCTTTTTCAATCACACAGTGAAACTGCACGGCCATTGGTTCGTGCAGTATGTTTTAAAAACTAACCAATGGCTCGGCAGCGGTGCTGCACACACCTATGGCCACGAAGCCCGCTAAAGTACGCCAGAATGGGTGGAGTCATCTGGCTATACAAGCGGCCGCTTCGCCATTGGATTCAGGTTACTTCGACTGAAGCGACGACTGAGACGTGCAGCTGCATGGCACGGCTAGCAATGCAGTACTCATTCCCGTATCTCAGGGAATCGAGGTTACGTTTGTAACCGAGTACGTTCCCTATCGATACTTCACTCATACTGCGTCTTGCTAGACACTATGGGAACAGTACAATCACGCCGTGCCGTGGCAGAGGAGCGACAATGGTAATCCTTGACCTAGGCACCTCTGGACCATGAGAACAAGAACAATAAATCCTTCCAGGCTAACGGACTAAGCCTCACCCGGCCGAGTGCTCGTTCCAGAAGACTTGCGCAGCTTCAGCACCTATGGGGGCCGAGAGCGCACAAGTAAGTTCTCTGATAGGTCTGGACATATTACATCCAAACTCACTCAGAGCGAACTGCGCACCAGTTAAGCAGAAAGAACACTTGCCTGCAAGGCAGGGACATCCAGGTTATAGAACCTAGCAAAAGTGGACGGTGAGGCCCAGCCGGCTGCCGCACAAATTTCTGCAATGGCCACGCCGCCAGACCACGCCCATGAAGAGGCAATGCCTCTAGTTGAGTGGGCTCGTACTTCAATGGGGCATTGTAGGCCCAAGGAAGAGTAGGCTAGCCCGAATAGTGCCAATTATCCACTTAGAAAGTCCACAAAGAGCTATTCCGACTGCGTAAACTGGGCGGAAACCTCGATGTAAACTTCCAGAGCCCTAACGGGGCAGAGTAAATTCAACTCCTGGTCCTCTTCTGAGGGAGGAAGCGCAGAGAGGATGATAACCTGTGCTCTGAATGGAGTCGAGAGCACCTTAGGTATATAGCCATGCCTTGGTTTCATGACGACCTTGGAGTCGCCAGGCCCGAACTCCAGGCAATTAGGGCTTACAGAGAGTGCCTGCAAGTCCCCCACTCGCTTGACCGATGCTAACGCTAGTAGCAGAGCGGTTTTAAATGACAGGGACCGGAGGTCGACGGACTGCAGCGGCTCGAAGGGAGGACCCTTCAGGGCCCTCAGAACAGTGGGCAGGTCCCACGTAGGGACAGTGAGAGGTCGGTGCGGATTTAGCCTCCTGGCTCCCCTCAGAAAACGAACAACAAGGTTGTTCCTGCCCACCGATTGACCCGCTATAGGGGCATGAGAAGCCGTTATCACTGCCACATAGACCTTGAGCGTGGATGGGGAGCATCCCTTATCCAACAGCTCCTGCAGGAAGGACAGTATCACCGATACTTCACAGGTGAGCAGGTCCTCACCGCGGTTTGAGCAGCAGGCAGAGAACACTGACCATTTAAGGGCGTAGAGGCGTCTTGTAGCCGGAGCTCTAGCCTGAGAAATGGTGTTCAGTACACACTCTGGGAGACTAACAGGCTCCCGTCAAGTGGCCACAGGTGCAAGGCCCACAGCTCTGGCCTGGGGTGCCATATCGTCCTGTTCGCCTGGGAGAGGAGATCCTGCCTCAGGGGAATAGGCCACGGGGCTGCTATTAGCAGCTTAGACAGCTCTGCTAACCAATGCTGGTTCCTCCAGAGCGGGGCCACCAGGAGCACTTTGCGTTTCTGTTCCCTGATCTGCCTGATTTACCTGTGGAATCAGGGCAACCGGGGGAAAAGCGTAGAGAAGGAGGTTGGGCCAGTCGTGGGCCAACGCATCCTTGTCCTTGGAATAATAGATTGGGCAGTGAGAATTGTCTTCTGAGGTGAAGAGGTCTACTTCTGCCCTGCCGAAGATTTCCCAAATTTTCTGAACCATCTGCGGATGAAGCATCCACTCCTCTGAGGGGACCTTGCTTCGTGACAGCATGTCCGCTCCTTGGTTCAGTTTGCCCGGAACGTGTGCTGCTCTCAGCGAATGTAGGTTGAGCTGGGCCCATTCCAAGAGGCGCTCTACTAGTACAAGGAGCCACTTCGAGGACAGTCCCCCCTGGCGATTTATGTAGGACACCTCCGTCATGCTGTCCGAACAGACCAAGACATGATTTCCCCTGAAGTCTGGTAGGAAGGTTCGACAGGCCCGCCATACCGCCAGCATTTCGAGGCAGTTGATGTGCAGACAGCTTTCCGCTTTCGACCAGTGGCCGAATGTCGGTTTTCCTTTGCACAGAGCTCCCCAACCTGTGTTGGAAGCATCTGTCGAAACCACCTTCCTCCTGTAGACCATTCCCAGGGGAACTCCCTGTTCCATCCATTGGGTGTTCATCCAGATGGTCAGGGCTGTTTCACAGGCCTGATCTACCCTGATAATCAGGCGTCCATGACGCCACGCGTGGGATGGAACCCGCAGTTTGAACCAGTGCTGGAGGGGGCGCATTCGTAGCAGGCCCAACTGTAGCACTGGAGTTTGAGCCAGTGCTGGAGGGGGCGCATTCGTAGCAGGCCCAACTGTAGCACTGGAGTTTGAGCCAGTGCTGGAGGGGGCGCATTCGTAGCAGGCCCAACTGTAGCACTGGAGACGCTGCAGCCATAAGGCTTAGCATTTTCTGAAACCTCTTGAGGGGGTGAGAGGCACCAGCCTTGAAGGAGGCCGCGAGCCTCTGTATGATCAGAGCGTGCTCTGTTGTGACCTTCGCTCTCATTTGAGCCGAGTCGATCACTGTTCCCAGGAACGAGACTCGCTGGCTGGGAAACAGTGTGCTCTTGGCAATGTTCACCGGAGACGCTGCAGCCACGTGGCCTAGCATTTTCTGAAACCTCTTGAGGGGGTGAGAGGCACCACCCTTGAAGGAGGCCGCGAGCTGCTGTATGATCAGAGCGCGCTCTGTTGTGACCTTCGCTCTCATTTGAGCCGAGTCAAACACTATTCCCAGGAACAAGACTCGCTGGCTGGGAAACAGTGTGCTCTTGGCAAAGTTCCCCCTGAGCCCCAGGCATTTCAAGTGGCTGAGGAGAAGGGCTTTGTGAGATAGTGACTCCGCCTCTGACTGGGCCAGAATGAGCCAGTCATCGAGGTAGTTGAGAACGCGGATTCCCGTCTGTCGCAGAGGGGAAAGAGCCGCATCCATACACTTTGTGAAAGTGCGTGGAGCCAGGGACAGCACGAAGGGAAGGACCGTATATTGATAAGCCACTCCCTCGAAGGTGAATCTCAAGAATGGCCTGTGATGGGGGGCTATCTGGATGTGAAAGTAGGCGTCTTTCAGGTCCAGAGAAAAGAGCCAGTCCTCTGGGCGGATTTGCGAGAGGATCGGTTTCAGTGTAATCATTCTGAATGGCCGTCTCATGAGGGCGCGATTCAGCTGTCTGAGATCGAGGATGGGCCGTAGGCCGCCGTCCTTCTTGGGGACAAGGAAGTAACGGCTGTAGAAGCCTGACTTGCTCTGGGCCGGAGGAACAACCTCTATGGCTCCTTTTTCCAGCAAATTCCTCACTTCGGCTCGCAGGACATGTGCGTCCGTGCTCTGAACCGAAGTGGGGACCACTCCGCTGAAGCGCGGGGGTCTTCAAGCGAATTGGAGTGAATAACCTCGCTTTATTATCCCCAGAACCCATTCTGGGGAAGACAGGGGTTGGATTGGTTAGAGTGCCTGGTCGCTGCAAGGGGACACGGCATTCATGAGAAATGGAAGAGGGAATTTGCTCTCTTTTTGAAAATGTTTGTGTTTTATTTTGCCCGCTATGACAGCGGATCGTCGTTTGGGTGCTTGAACGGGCCCAGAGTTTACAGCAAACACATCGCCGGCTGCACCCAGAACTGGACGGGGTGATTGGCGGCTCACGAGAGGCAGCTTGGGGAATGGTCCGGCTGCAGCGAGACATGGCCCCCTTCTCTTCCTGTCCTTTTGCTCAGGATGACGCCGGAGGCGCCGGGTCCAGCGCTAGCTTAGGCCGGGGTCCCTGGCGCTTTGGAAGCGGGTAGCGCTTGGCTGAGCTAGAACGTCATTGAGGCTCAGGTTTGGCTGGCTGGGTGGCGGTGGCAGACTCAGATGCAGGCTTCGTGGGCTACTGAGTTGGCGCAGACTTGCGCAGGAAACACTCGTCCAGACGGCTGTGGGGGGGTTCTTCTGGTGAAGACCACTCCAAACCCAGCTCCTCAACGGCTTTCGAGAGGACACAGAGTAATTCGGCGTCCATCCCGGGCTTAACGTCGCTGGGCTCGGATGGCAGCAGGGGGGCGGGGTCAGCAATCGTGCCCGACAGCTCCTCCGCGTCCGAAGCTGCTAATGACATGCTGTTATCCAGCAGCTCATTGTCACTCCCACTGAACGAGACCAGATCACTCGCGCTGGCAGAGGGACGCTGGTCAGGCTGGGTGAGAACGGGGGAAGCGTCTCTGTGTGGAGAGAGCGAGTTACGCGTGACCTGAGCCGACGTAAGCTCGCTCACATCCGAGCGCTGAGATCCTCTGCCCTGCTGTTTTTCCCTCACAGGGTCCTTGGAAGAAGAAAACGGGAGGCGCGAGGGGCGGAGTCGCTTTCAGAAAAGAAAGCTATCTGCGAGAGCAGAGAGGCGAGACTCATGCTCTCGCAGTGGGAGCAATTCGTCTCGGTGAGCGTGGATTCCGTGTGGGATTTCCCCAGGCAGGAAACACACTCACGATGGGGAGTCCTGCACGTACTGCAGTAATGGTGCGGCATTTGAAACAACGCCGTGAAATTTGCTCTTTAGAAATTTGCTCTTATATCTCGCCAGATGGCGGCAGGGGAACTGGATGACTGCTGCGCGTCGCTGAAGGTGGCGGGAAGGCGGCGAATCAGCTGAGCAGAATCGTTCCACTGTGACTAGACATAGTCTCAGAAAAATGGCTGCAGGAGTCTCATTTTTCATGGTATCTTCTTCAGATTTGAAACAGAAACTCATGAGACATGTGACTTTCAACCCATTACTTTTCTGGATTGCTCCAGGACTTATTTCATGTATTTTTATATGAAATAAAAAAAATATTCAGTGTGGTACAATTTTTTTCAAGGCACTTCAGTGTCTATAACTTTTTATCTTTTTGAGCATTATCAACTCTGGACGGATAGTAAAGCCCAAAGGGTCTTCTTTCCAAAGATACCTAAATTGTGTGTGTAGCACACTTTTGTCAGGAACTGTTACCATTTTAAGTTAGGTAGGTCATTTTCAGCTGTGAGTCGCAAAATTGGGGGTGCAGGTTAACAGGTTAAAACATGTGCCAATGGCCGTGCAGTTTCACTGTGTGATTGAAAAAGGCTTCAGTTCAGGAGAAAAAATGACTTTTTCCCTTAGCGTCTAGCAAGACGCAGTACGAGTGAAGTATCGATAGGGAACTTAAAATTGTTGTGTAATGCTAGCTGATCCACTCTCTTCTCATGTTGGATGGGTTGAGGCACAAAACGAATTGTCAGATGATTCCATTATGACTGAAATAAAAGTAAGTACTCCGTTTAGAGAGTTTTTGAGCTTATTTTTTATACAATGTTTATTGCAAAGACATATGTAGATGTAGATGTAGTTCAATTATACTTGCAATGATGAAAACAACTGCACACTTTAGAGTTACTTGCACTTACTGCATATGTACTAATTATTTAAAATCATTAGTGTGACAAAAACACACATCACTTGTGCATTGTCAGCATTTTATAGTACATTTACTTTTTTTTTTTACTTTCTGAAAATGTTGAGCTTTGATTATTTCCCATAGAACCTTCAGCCGAGGTGGCACTTGCTCCTACCGAGAGGAATATGTCTCCAGCACCCAAGAGAAGCCAACCATCATCAGATGAGCAGATGCCTTCAGGAGCCAGTGCTATCAGGCCACCTTGCAAAGGTGAACTCTTACACATTTCTCTTTTGTCACATGTCTGCTGCTTTCTGTAGAATTAAACAAATTACACTAGACTTGGCTAAATGTTGCAGTAGCAGCCACATAGGTTAAAAAAAAGAAAAAGAATACTCATTTTAATCACTGATAAGCTTATATCTGTTTGTCATTTTATCCCTGAAAAATGATAAATTCATGCCTCTTTCATTTCAAAGCCACCAGTTACCCTCCTCTGTCAGCTGTGAATAAATAAAAATAAGATGACATGCATGTAATGTTTTGCACACACTAATGTGCTCTGCTGCTTGCATTGCATATTGTCTCTAGTGAGGTTCATAGGTCCACAGCACAATCATTCATCTAGTTATTAAAGTGCCCCTTTTATGCTTTCTCAGGTATGACCTTTCATGTAGTGTGTAATATAGCTGTATATCAATGTAAAAAGATGAAAGTGCAGGACAAATTAAATGTCTCTCAAACGAAAGAAACGAGTCATCAGTAATCCCAGACTTACTTCCTGCATGAACCTGTGTAGGTTTGTAACAAAAGCCCAGCCTCTGGTTTTCATTGGCTGTTTGTGAACAATGTGTAGTTTGACCAACTCTCAAACAACGGTAGAACCGACAACAGACTGAGACATCTGACCAATCAGAACAGAGCAGAGAGTCAGAAAGCAGGGTTTAGAGAGATTGAATCCTTGAACGAATAGTTTCACACACTGATGCTATATGTATTATGAGAAAACTAAAATGTTTTTTTGACCTTGGACACAGGTAAGCTTATTATATGAGACCTCTAAAGCTAAATTAGATGCTTGAAATAAAGCAGTAGAGCACTTTTTAACATTCAGACCTCAGACCAGGGGCCTCGTGTATAAACGTTGCTTGTGTGAAAAATAGTGTGTACGGAGTCAATAGCATCCGTACAGTGCACACTTATTTACGCCAAGTTTGTTTTTTATAAATCCAGATACATGCGTGGAAAACGGCGTACGCACACTTCTATGCCCATTTTGTGTGTACGCCGTTTTCCACACATGTATCTGGATTTATAAAAAACAAACTTGGCATAAATATGTGTGCACTGTGCGGATGCTATTGACTCCATACACACTCTTTTGCCTGGAGTGAGAAAAGTAATGAAGTAAGCAAGGGTTTTAAACTGTTTTCATTTTGATATACACATTCACTCTCATTAATGGAGATAAGCACTGAAATTACATAAAGTCATTACGCAGAAGTTAAACAAAAATTATATGAATTTAGACATTTATAGTGGGTGCGCTTGATCCCTTTTCCTGTGGCTATGTTCTAATGACAGCGAGGAGTGCTATAGGTGCACAGTACAGGGTTCCCACGGGTTCTTGAAATCCTTGAAAGTTTGTGAATCTGAAAAAAAAAATTTAAAGGCCCTGGAAAATTTTAGAAAATAAACATACATAGATACAGGTCCTTGAAAGTACTTGAATTTATTTTGTGCAAGATGTTTTCTGGAAAAAATTCTATATTATTCCCTCCGGTCCGCTAATGTGTTTTTGCGCCAACACTTCGTGACCTATGCATACTAGCTTGCTTGATTTACGTTAGTTACACGCATTTGCGCGTTACGATAAGTGTTTCCTGCATGAGGTACTTTGTGTTGTACATTGCCATGACGTTCACACACGCGCGAAACTACTGCGATGGTACCTCAACGTTTCAGACACATCGTGAAACACTGCAAAAATAGGCTGAAACCGCTGAAACGTGATGCCTGGAAAATGCAAGTTTCAAGATATTTGGCTCACCAAAAAAGATTACAAAGAATGGCTTGCCAGAGACCCAAAGGACCATCACTTGGCCAGGTGCAGAGCCTGTTGTAAATCTATCAAAGTGGATAGGATGGGAGAAGCGGCTCTTTCAAGTCATGCAGCTGGATCTACTGTACACACAAAGACGGCACTTCGGAAATCGAAAGCAGGTAAGTCCTACCATAGCTTGCATCTGACATAGAAATGTTGATTGAATGTTAGCTGCTAGCTGTTTTTTGCTGTTATTTAAATGTCTCGCTGTGAAATGTCAGTCACGAAGGCTGTTGAGTTGCATGTGATCATGGTGATGTGGATAAATTTGCACCAGCTCTGCAATCTGCACTCCAGTCTCGTCACATTCATTTATATAGCGCTTTATACAATAGATTGATTTAAAGCAGTGGTTCTCAAAGTGTGGTACGAGTAGCACTAGTGGTACTCAGGCTCCCTCTAGTGGTACGCAGAGTAATCACTAAATGAAATATAAATTAATGTTAAAACACAATACATTTTAATTTAATCTTTGAGAATTTTTTTTTTTACATTTAAGTCGTTTTTATTTAACTTTTAGGTACAACACATTTTTATTTAATCATTATTTAAGTTTTTTATTCACCTGTGTTTAAGCACAGTGCAGTGATACTGTTCAAACTGTGTATTTACAATGTTAAAGTGGCTGACAACAAAAAATATTCTTATTAGGAATAAAACTGCTTCGTTTTTTAACTGTGCAGAGCTGTAGCTGAATAGTTAGGCCTACTACGCTACTGTATTTGAATGTTGGTCATTATGCTGGTACTTGGAAAACCAAATATTTTCTGAGGTGTTACTTGGTATAAAAAGTTTGAAAACCACTGGTTTAAAGCAAGCAGCTTTACAGTATTAAATATGAAAAAACTGTGTCAGTGTCACTTTCTATGGTGCCCGTAAGGTGACATGTTCGGTTCACTTAGTTTTGTTGTAGCCACGAGATACTAATTTGAGGGAACGTCATATTAACTCGTGGGAACGTGATATTATGTCGTAGCCACGAGATACTAATTTGAGGGAACGTCATATTAACTCGTGGGAACGTGATATTATGTCGTGGAGATATTAATTTGA